>NW_016157328.1:96381-128055 GCF_001687245.7 Rhagoletis zephyria | reverse complement strand
TGTATGGTGTCAAGTTAGCACTACATATCATTTTTTTCTTAAAAAACGAAAGCTACAAGTTTTTTCTTTCCACAACAAATTTACATCAAAAAAAGCTACAATTAATGCCCTTGTAACCCTTTCAATATCTCAATTCTGTCGTCAATGGGGCATGGTGTCCAGTTAGCGCTACATACTAAATTTTGTTCGAAAAAGGGGCAACTCAATTTTTTCCAGAAAAACGAAAGCTACAAATTTTTTCTTTCCACAACAAATTTTAAAGTTAAAAGCTACAATTAATGGCATAGTAACATATTGGATATCTCAATTCTATCGACTAGGTGTATGGTGTCAAGTTAGCACTACATACCATTTTTTCTTAAAAAACGAAAGCTACAAATTTTTTCTTTCCACAACAAATTTTAAAGTTAAAAGCTACAATTAATGGCATAGTAACATATTGGATATCTCAATTCTATCGACTAGGTGTATGGTGTCAAGTTAGCACTACATACCATTTTTTCTTAAAAAACGAAAGCTACAAATTTTTTCTTTCCACAACAAATTTACAACAAAAAAGCTACAATTAATGCCGTTGTAACATTTTCAATATCTCAATTCTGTCGTCAATGGTGCATGGTGTCAAGTTAGCACTACATACTAAATTTTGTTCGAAAAAGGGTCAACTCAATTTTTTCCAGAAAAACGAAAGCTACAAATTTTTTCTTTCCACAACAAATTTTAAAGTTAAAAGCTACAATTAATGGCATAGTAACATATTGGATATCTCAATTCTATCGACTAGGTGTATGGTGTCAAGTTAGCACTACATACCATTTTTTCTTAAAAAAAGAGAGCTACAAATTTTTTCTTTCCACAAAAAATTTACAACAAAAACACTACAACTAATGCCGTAGTTAACTTTTCCAATTTCGAAAAGTGTAGTGCTAACTTGACACACTTATTTTTTTGTGTGGTGACGCACTGCTGCACTTACTGTCACTTTGTGTTTTCATAGCTGGGGAAGCCTTAAAGGCCACCTGCAGACTAAAAAGAACCGGATTCTGGTATGACAAAGCACTTGTGCCTTTTCAATGCTACAGGATAGTACGGCACCATTACCATTGTTGAAGAGATTCTATAATGTTGAGTTCCCTGAGACTGAATGCTGGTTTGATTCCATCGCTGAGACCGGACTCACACACTGTCGAATCTTCACTGATGGCTCCACAACTGACTCTGGGTCATGATCTGGGGTCTTTTTCGAGGTTAATGGAGATAAGCTTCACTTTTATGCAGGGACGTGAACCGGATGAAAAATTTGGTCGGTTCGGTTCAGCGGTTCGAACCGTTTTTTCACTTTTGGATTTGGTTCGTCAAAGCGGTTTTTTTGGTCTTTGAACCGAGGTTTCGGTTCGGTTCAACGGTTCGAAAAACAAAAAAATAACGCGCAAGTTTAAGTGTCAAGTGCCAAGTGCACCAACGCGCAAGGTTAAGGGGTCTGTCAAATGAGATGGGTAGGCAACCCATTGATATTCTCACATGGTTAACAAGCATGGTAGGAATTACCATGTTTAACAAAAAGAAAAAAAGTGGGTACATTTATCTATTGAAAATTGGTTGAAACGAACCTTTAAACCTTTATGGAAAGTGGTTCGGTTTTCGGTTCGGATCAAACATTTGTGGAAAATTTCAGTTCGGTTAATGGTTCAGTTAATTAATAGAAAAAAGCGGTATTCCGGTTCAAAACCGGTTCACGTCCCTGCTTTTATGTAGGGGAATATGAGGTAATTGCAAAACTCAAAACCATGGATAGGGTTTCCAACCGTACTATGATATATAGTATTGTACTATTTTTCCGGTCGGCGTACTATATACTGTCGGAAAAAAATATAGTACGCAAAAATACTATATTTCTTCAATCATATATATAAATATATTTCAGTAATTTGCACGAAAAAAATTTTATTAAAATGGTTGACCCTTATTCTGAAATAACAATATTAAATGAAATATTCTTTAAAGTAAAAGGTTATTGTGAGTTTATAATCAAAAGAGGTTATAATCAAAAAAGGTAACCTAACTGAGAAAAAATTAGCAAATTTCCTTAAAATAATTTCATTTCAACATCAATTAAAAATCGTTTTTCCTTTTTCTTTTAAATAAAATGCTTTATTTATTTGAAGTGTACTTTATTTTTTCAATGTTTTTTGAAAAAGTACTATAATTATTTTAGAATATGTTGGCAACCCTAGCCATGGACTACGTGGTGGATATAGGTGGAGGGGAAGGAGTTAACGTGACTACAGTGACAACCAAGCTGCACTTAATGCATTGACCAGCCCTTTATTTAAGTACTTCCAAACTATGTTGTTCGGCAATGCAAGTCTCGACTAAAATATGAAGGTGAACATAACGAGGTTCTTTTACTCTGGGTGCCAGGTCACTCTGGAGTACCTAGTTATGAGACATCTGATCATTTGGCCAGAGTTGGTTCAGACCAAGCATTCCTCGGTCCGCAACCAGTTTTAGCACTCCCACCTTCGGCAATCGAAGCCACCATCAGAAACTCAGAAATGACTTAGAGGCATCGAGGGGATGCAGGTGGGCAAAACTCATATTGCCTTCAATCTCACAAGGTTTATCTATTTTTTGCTCTCACTGAGCAGAAAACTTGCTGGACTGCTGACTGGTTACTTCAAGTGGCACACACACCTGACTGTGATAGGCGTAAATAACAAATCCATTTGCCCATCTTACCTTGAAGAAAATGAGACGGTGGAACACTTTTTGTGCTTCTTGCTTGCTTGGTTATTTGTCATCGATTTTTTTAACCACGTTCTTTTCTATATTGTCAGTTTCTGAATTAAAAGTTTGGGGTAAAATGCTTAGCCGTTTTGATGTTTTAAGTTTTGTGTTTTAAAAATGTGATAAATGTTTTTCACCTCACTTTAAAACTCGCAGCGGTAAAAATAAAAATTATGCCATTAACACAAATAAACTAATTTACATATACTCCACGTGCAAAGACAAGAGTGAGCCGAACATTTGATGAGTTTATGGTGAAGATAATGTAAATAACGCTAGCGCTCGCAGTGCTCTTAAAAAATATAACTCTTCCGAGCGAGAGAGTATTTTGTTGTGCTTACGAGGTCTATTTTTTAAAACCTACAAGTGTGTAATCACATTATTTTTATAAACAGAACAGAAGAAGATATTTTACTTTTATTTTGGCCACTCTGAGTTTAGTTTTTGAATTCACCCGCGATGCAAATTTACATTGTTAGATCTAATTTTCACATTTAATTTTTTTTGCGAGCTTTGGGAATATTTAGAAATGTATCAGCAGGGGGTCCACCGAAACCAGTCAATTTTTGAAAGGGGTCTGCGATAAAAAAAAAGTTTGGGAACCTCTGGTCTAGGCCAACTCTTACAATCAATTTTAAACCAACTTCCCGGTAAGCTAGAGACTTGAAACTTCAAACTTATCTCAGAACCCGATGATAGTGCACTATGAAAGGTGCATTAGTCTGCTAGTTGGCGCAGGAGTCGGGATATCTGAAAACCCCTTATCTATAGTCCGATTTGGAATGCATATTAGCTGTATATTTTTTTAGTCTGACTTCAGATTCGCAATCAGCGACACCGAAAACCCATATGAACAACTCAATGAGAGGGCAGGACCAGGATAAATTTATTTATACGGAAATGTATTCAAGCAAAAAATTTTAGGTTGGCGCTGTGGCAAATGGTAACCAACAGTCACCACCTCTGCATGGTTTTCTGTCATGAGGAGTCCCTACGGCTTATAGCGCTGTGGCTTTGCCGTTTAGAAAACTGTGGAGGAGTTTTTGGGGGATGCATCAAGGGAGTTTGTTGAGTACCGGTTATTTATTTACATTCAAAATTGGCGGTAGGCTCTGTGGCCAATGGTAACTCTTATAGCACCTCTGTGTGCTGAAAGACATATCGAGCCGTGACAGCGCTTTGGTTTTTGCTGTTTGAGTTAACTCTGGAGGACCTCATCGATGTTGGTCTTCTTGGCGTGGGAATGAGGCTTAAGTGGTGACATTGGGGCCCTTTAGGGGCTTCTATAACATCATGAACTAAGAAGAGGGCTCCGCGTGAGAACCTGTGTAAGACACGAGCTTACACAGTTTCCTATGTGGTGATTACTGCACCGACGATTATCCCTCCCTATTTTCCTATCCCAACAAACCAACTCCTCCCCCTAATCCAGGGTGTTACGCGACACCGTGCTCATTGGATGATTTGCAGCCAGGGGGTTTAATGAATCACAATAAAACAAACCCAACGAAAACAACAAATTTAGATACTCCGTGGTAAAAATTCTAAAAAACCGCATAAAAATCCAGTGAGGCAATATTAAGCAAAACAAAAACAATTTATTTCTTCACTTCATCAGTTATTATTCTATGTAAAACTGAATATTAATGAAATAAATAAAATTGTATCAGTATATTAACCAACAAAAAAAACATACCACAATAAATACATGAATTATGTAAAAATACAAAGACAAACTATTTATCCTAAGCATTGTCTTTTACACACTGAAAAATTCATAAAAACTCTCAAAAAAGCAAAATCGCTACACTGGAAAAATGGTTTGAAAACCCGCATAAAAAGAGACCCGAGTGTACCATGTTTATGCTTCTTTTTACCTTCCTTTTATTAGCTCGGGTTGTAACTATGTAATATTGATGCGCCTAAAAGATGCAGCGATTTCTATTCTCAAGTTACATACCTGATGACAGTACGAATGGCAATTATAATAGGGAGGTTTTAGTTTTTTAAACTATAATTTTATCTACTCGGTTATATTCAACTCGGGTAGAGTCAACAAGCATAAACGGTAAATTTTCAACTCGAGTTATAAAGGTGACAGGTAATAAGATCAACGGAAATAAGGTCAATTGACATTATTACCATTTTAAAAACGAAATAAAATCCATTGACATTATTTCTCTTTCAAACATTAAATTTGCTAAGCTTCGCGGCCACAACGCGCGCTCCGCGCCCCGCGCGGCCGGCGCGCACACCACGTCACGCTACGCCGCGTGACACCAATCAATTAACTTATATGATCTCGGTTCCGATATTAAATAATCAAAAATTGTTTATACCCGCATTTTGGCACATTGGCTCGTTGAATGTGCCATCTAATAAATAGTGTCGTCATTCTCCTTAGCTGCTTTTAAATGATGTCGTCACAAATTGCTGGCGGAGACATGAATACAGTGTAAGAAAATTCTTTTTCTATAATTGTTTCCTTATAGAAAGGTTGGTTTCTTTTCCGCCTTAGACATTCCGAATTCGTTCAAAATATGCTAATTTAAAACACATAATTCTTTCAGTGTTCCTCCGGGGTTTTTGGACCTGGACTAGCTCTTCAATTTAATAGTGTTCGCTTTATTTTTGTGGAAACGAAACTTGTTTTGCAAGTTAAGGATCATTTCTACACTCTTTCTTCAAATATTTCTCGTATTCCAGCTGTGCGCAGGCGTTTAGTTTTTCGCATCGTGTTTTTACATATTCGTAATTTAAATTTTTTTAATAAAATCAATTGGTGGTAGTTCATGATTGTGTGTGAATTAATATCACAACACTGAGGATTAGGCAATAACCTTATTCGTCTATTAAAAACAACACTTACGGGGCAATGTTTATTGTAAGAACAACATTTTTTTCTATGAATCGACATACTTTAAGCATTGTTGACGCTATTTCCATTTGAATCAAGAAATAGCGTCAATGACTTTATTTCCAAATTTTTGTTGACTTTATTTCGCTTTTGAAAAGGTAATAAAGTCAATTGACTTTATTTCGCACCAAGGTGGGAAATAAAGTCAATTGACCTTATTTCCATTGACCTTATTACCTGTCACCGTTATAAAACCCAATGCTACCCTGGCTAACACTTCTAAAATTTTTTATGTACAAATTTCAATCCGTGTAGACTTGCTTAAAAAAAATGTGTTTATGCATGTGGGTTGAATATACCGAGTAGAATATAACCGAGTAGAAAAGAAGCATAAACATCTATATATAAATACGCCACAAGAAAATTTTGCTATCCCTTTTTTGAAGGCACCGTTCGCTCGATTTTAATGAAACATACACCGATTTAAAGGATATCTAATCCAGAAATGTTAATCCCGATACATAGGGGGAGTAACATCTGACATTTAGGCTAAATTGTGAAAACCACCGTATCTCTAAAACCAATTTTGCTGGGGAATTGAAACTTAGCACAGATGCATAGATTGTAAACGTCCTGAAATTTGACACAGCTATTTATGTAATCAATAACGTACTTATGGCGAAAAATGGTAGATTTTGGAAAAGGAGGTGTGGCACCGCCCATACAAACTGAAATTCTCACATCGCTTTTCTCTGGAACCGCCTATGCTAACGTCCTGACATTTGACGCAGTAACATATCGCACACTGTCTTCAAAAGAGTCACAACTCAAAATAATACGATCGACAGAAAATGCGAAAAACTATTTCGTAGCACATGTTAGTCATATGGGCAAGGACGACTTTACCTTAGGTTTTTTTAACAAATTATAACAAAATTTGCTACAGCTTTTGCTGAAAGGTAAATAAAAGGTCTGTGTACATTTTTAGCGCATAATTTCAAAAATGCTAAATTTTGAGTTGTGACTCTTTTGAAGACGGTGTGCGATATGTATGTTGTCAATACCTTACTTACGGCAAAATATGGTCAATTTTGGAAAAAGGGGCGTGGCACCGCCCATGCAAACTGAAATTCTCATATCGTTTCACGGTGGACCTGAACCAACTTTAAATCGAAGGTCATAGCACATCATATTTTTTTGCTAATTTGGGTCAATTATGTTATGAATAACTTGTAAAAATTTTATAGCCCATAACTTATCGAGCCGTTTTTGAAAAAACTCATTTTGAATGGAAGATATTCCTTTTCTTTTAAAATTTTCACGCACCCGCTCTAGATGACAAATTGAAACATTACAGTTTATATTTATTTTGTAATGTAACTTGTACGATTTATATACAATTTAGTTAGTATATGGTTCAAGTGTCTTAGCTTGTTTTATGCACAAGATGCCGATAAATTCAATTCAAACGAGAAGATTGTACGCGCACAACATTTGTTCTTTTTAAGTTTCGAATATAAGTATTCTTTATACTTGCAATAGTTCGTGTCAAGTATATCTACAAAACAATAACATGTTTGCAAGACTAAAAGACCATGCATGCATGTAGGCAAGGGTCTAGGATTCTATAGCGAGCAAGATGTAGAATCCCTACATTCCGACTTTAAAGCAACTGGGACAAATATAAAGTATTCGTCAAGCATCCGGAATATCCATCTAAATTACTGAGAGCAGTACAAGAATACAAAGCTCAACATGTACATATAAGTTACTGTTTAAAAAATTTAAAGGGTTGTATGTAAACACCATGCTGCTCTCCTATTAGTTGTCCAAAAATACATATATAATCTATATATAAATACGCGACAAGAAAATTTTGCAATCGCTTTTTTGAAGGCACCGTTTGCTCGATTTCTATGAAACATACACCATACTCACTTACGGAGAAGAATGGCAGATTTTGAAAAACCTCTTATTGTAAGGTTTTGGAATTCTATACACCTACATTTATACACATATAAAATTGCAAGAATCATTCAACTGGGAACCATTTTCTCCCAGATGTTAAAATCGCATTGAATCGTTGTTGTTTCGTGCAAAAGCTTTTAGAAGTATAAGTGTGTTTGTCTTCCGATATTTGGCGCAGGAATTGAGAGCTATCCTAAAAAATCATATTTATGATCAGATTTGTTTCACTTTTAGAACACATATTAGTAACATAAAATTTGGTGTAACTTTGTAGCCCAGCCGTGTGATGGAAAAATATTGGTCTTCACCAAAACCCGCGTGAAACCGCCGTTAGAGAAGGAAATCTTCTGTTGTAAGTCAAGATACTTTCTCAACCGTTAACGATTCTGATGAAAAAAAGAAAGAGTTTATGTCGATGTGGGCAATTTAGTTTTTAACCTCTAAGAGGCTCTCAGACAAATATAATCGAAAAACTGATTTAAAGTCTGAATTGGTATATGCTTGACATATTAGTCAGTGATGAACATATTTTCTGTACATACAAATACATATGCATATTTTTTATAAATGAAAATCGAGATTCCTTTTTCGGTCTAATTTCAAAAGCCACTGAAGAAATTTGAAGGAGACTTGATAGAATTAGCATTAATCAATTCGGTATTAACGTTCAAAATTCGATTTTAAGTCTTCCTGTAAATTCACTATAAATTATGCTGGTTGACTTCAAAATAGTAATTCGCATAAAGGAGTTAGTATTGGTGACAGGTAAAATTCAAAACTGTATGAAAAAAGATGTCGAATTTCGACAACTGGGCGATACTAGTACTAATAAATTTACTGCTGCTCATGCCCAAGTAGGACAGCTAGAATGCTATTGGCAAATATGGATAGGAAAAAAATTAAAACGAACGGTGCCGACTGTATAAGTTAACACCGGTAAATACGTATCCGGTCAACATTCCACTTCCACCGATATTGCTGACGGTGCGTCGGCAGGTTTGAGTGTGGAAATACCGTAGCAAGAACTCTCCCACCGATATTGATGACGATGCGTCGACCAGGTAGCGCGTGACAACAACAACATCGCTGCAGCGGAAAAGCCAACAGCAAGAGGTAAAATTGCCGAATTGCATTTTGCAAGTCACATGGCAAAACATGTGCAGCAACTGGTAGGTGGTAAGAAAGCGTTAGGTATTTAGGCGTAGTCGCCGCAATATTTTAGTTAGCAAATTCAGTTGTAATAACTCGACCGATACAAACGGCTGTTCTTGTGCAAACAAGAGAAATAAAATAACATTAAAATCCAACCAAGTGCTTTAATAATTGCTCTTGTGCAAGCAAGAGAAATGAAATAACATTAAAACCCAACCAAGTGTTTTAATAAGTGGCGTCCAACGTGGTGCCACAATGCAGTTCTTGTGTTATCCTTATAAAGGACAAATCCTGTGCGTGGCCGTGGTTCGACTCCACTCGACAATTGCGGGAAAGTTAACCACTGTATAAACAGTGAGCCGCGAACAATTTATTACGCAACAAAACATTTTAATTACAAACACCGTGAACATTTATGAAGCTTTTTAACAATTTAAAAAGATAAAGTTTAAAAATTAAAACACCACATAACTAGTAGGAAAAAGTGTAGAGCCAATGCTCTAAAAAATAAAGCACCCTAATCATCGTAATCCTGTCTCCCTGCTGCTGGAACACCAGAGGAATCATCGTGCTGCTGCCTTATCATACCTTATTTAGTGACATAGCTTATCGGTTTTTTTTTTTTCAAGTCCGTTTTAGTATCCTTTTTGACAATTCTTAAATAACACAGGCCGAAAAAATTTAACCAACATTCAGACCCAGAGAAGATGTAACCAAAAAATGAATCGACTATATCATGTCTATGTTATCTCAATCGATATGGGCATATGGGCAAAAACGGTGCTTTTTGCACTTTTAGGTTAGGTTATCTCGAAAACCAGAGCTGATAGAGCAATTCTGAGGCCAGATTCGGATTCATCGTATCAAAATCCTTCGAAAATATATAGTCCGGTTTCTGGGTCTGAAATGCTGTCGGCCTGTGTAATTAATAAATTTTATAAAGGTGGGTAACGGTTAGAAAGAGAAATGCCTTAACACTTAACTGACTAAGAAAAAATTAAATATGGACGCACAAACTCTGGAAGCTCTTCTTAATAATGCCATTCGTATTGCGACCGAGCATTCCCGGAGGTAATTTCAGTATCGGGTTGACGAACTGACAAACAGGTTAGCAAGGATCGAATCACCAGTTCGTGTTACCCAATACGAACCGGTGACTATTCAACCCGGAATACCACGTAACGAATCCTTGGACCTTGTGAAAACCTTGCCGGAATTCAAAGGCGACGCGACCCGTTATTACTGCTTATAGAGTGTTCGAAGCGTATCACGGTAGCTCAAAACACTACCAAGCGGTAGGCATAATCCGAAATAAAGTAGTAGGAGCCGCAGATAGTGTTTTATCCTCTTTCAATACAGTCTTAAATTTTCACGCTATCATTTCTCGACTAGACTTTGCCTATGCGGACAAAAGACAAATTTACTTAATTGAACAGGAGTTATCGACTCTTAGACAAGGAAAATCAGCAGTAGTGGAGTTCTATGATGCAGTGGAGAGAAAGTTGACTCTGATAGTCAATAAAACAATCATGACTCACGGTGAGAACACCACGCTGATAGGATCACTTAATAAGAAATATCGGGATGATGCACTTCGCGTGTTCATCTCGGGACTCAATCGCCCTTTGTGCGATGTTCTCTTCTCCTCTAGACCCGCTGATCTGCCGTCAGCACTTGCCCTAGCGCAGGAACTGGAAGCGAACCAAGCCAGATCAATGTTTGCAAGTTCCTTTAACAGACAGGCATCCCATAACTTAGATCCTTATTATTATTCACCCCAATACCGTAGAATACCTCAAGACCAACGAGGACAAACTCGAACTCAGCAAACTCCAGTACCAATGGACATAGATCCGTCGTACTCCCGCTTCAGACAGAACAGACCCCAACAACTCCACGGAAATGACGATAGGTACCGTAATCAAGGAGCTTACCCTAAGGTAACTCGTCCGGATAACAGTAACACGGGCGGCATATTCAATCGCCATCAGCCTGTATCAACAGGTATGTATAAAGAAAAAGCTGAAAAAAGACAGCATGGAAGTGATCAGCTGCCAATACAAAAGGAACATCGTATCAACAATACGAACCAAAAGGTGAATACTGGAGTGATACCGGATATGATGACTATTATCATGACACGGAACCTAAGAGTGCTGAATATGACCTGGACGGACCGGAAGACGACGTTAATTTTTTAGGACTAAGTCCCTCTTGCCCTATGTCGAAAGGACACTTGATGGAAGAGGAATAAGATTTTTAATCGACACCACCGAGCTATGTAAACACCTTAACGCTCTAAAGGGAATAAAACCTGTGAATAACCCTTTCACTGTCAAATCCATCCACGGTACCGATATAATTAACAAAAAATGTACAATATATATATTAAATAAGAATGTTGAATTCTTTGCCCTACCCGGTTTGAAGACCTTTGACGGCATTATAGGACTCGACTTATTAAAAGAGGTAAGTATGGTGGTAGTATTGCCCTAAAGAATGGTACGTTGAGTTATGATGGTGGAAAGGAAAAACTCTTGTACTACTACTGCTCGGACGTTAACAAATTAGTGGAAACTAAATCGGAAACAAGCAAGGACAATATTGATATCTCTACATTGCTAAAGCATCATGCTAAAGTTTTCGCTGATCCAGATGAAGCGCTGCCCTACAATACCAGCATTGTAGGTACGATAAGGACCGTGGACGATTTAACCGTCTACTCGAAAAGTTACCCGTACCCCATTGCTTTTGCGGAATTTGTCAATAAGGAGATATCAGATCTGTTGAGTGACGGAATCATTAGACCATCCCGTTCCCCTTATAACAATCCAATTTGGGTTGTAGATAAGAAAGGTTTAGACGAAAAAGGCAACAAGAAATCACGACTCGTAATTGACTTTAGGAAGCTAAACACCAAGACAATAAGTGATAAATACCCAATACCGGGCTCTTCTGCGATTTTAGCAAACATGGGAAGTGTAACATTTTTCTGCACAATAGACCTCAAATCAAGATTTCACCAAATAAAACTCGCAGAAAAGGATAGAGAAAACGGCTTTCTCGGTCAACAACGGAAAGTACGAGTTTTGTAGGCTCCCCTATAATGCTCCTAGCATTTTTCAGAGAGCCATTGATGATGTCCTTAGGGATGAAATTGGGAAAACGTGGCATGTTTACATAGACGATGTGATCATTTTCTCCAAAACTGCCGAACAACACAGTAAGGACATTGATCAAATCCTGACAAAACTTTTCGATGCCAATATGCGTGTTTCTCCTGAGAAATCCAAGTTCTTTCAGGAAAGTGTTGAATTTCTAGGCTTTACCGTATCAAAAGAGGGAATCAAAACATGCCCCGACAAAGTCAAAGACATTTTAGAATTTTCGAACCCAAAATCATTACGAGCTTTGCGTTCATTCCTAGGATTAGCAGGATATTAACGACGGTTTATAAAGGACTATGCCTCGACTGCAAAACCTCTAACGAAGTACCTAAGGGGGGAAAACGGAAATATAGGCGCTAATCAGTCAAATAAAATTCAAATTACTCTTGATGAAGAAGCACTTAACGCATTTAATAAGATTAAAAAAATCCTTGCATCAGAAGACGTATTGCTCCTTTATCCTGATTACAAACAAACATTTGATCTGACTACAGAGGCCTCTTCTTATGCCATAGGCGCCGTTCTGTCACAGAATGGAAGACCTATCACAATGATTTCCCGGACCCTCTCCTCAACCGAAGAAAACTACGCTACCAACGAGAGAGAACTGCTGGCAATAGTATGGGCTCTACAAAAGCTTCGAAACTATTTGTATGGCGTAAAGAATTTGAATATTTACACCGACCACTCCATTTGCTTTATCCGATAAAAATCCGAACGCGTGCCTTTGTGGAGCAATTTTCACCGCAGTTTCTTTACAAGCCTGGTAAGGAAAACTTCGTCGCGGACGCCCTCTCCCGACAACATATAAATGCATTAGACCATGACATGGACTCGGCAAGCATGGCTGCGAATAGCGAAGAGTCGCTGTCTCAAACAATTCCCACTGTAAAGAACCCCATAAATTGTTTTCGGAATCAAATAGTCCTTGAATAAGGAAATCACACAGTACTTAGCTCGAAAATTATATTTAAATCCCGAATGAGGCACCGAATATCGTTCAATAATGTAGGAGAACTGATGAAAACTATAAAACAATGTGTCAACCCAAATGTTGTGAACGGCTTGCAGTGTGAATTGCCCGTCCTGGCAAAGATTCAAGATGAACTGGTCACGGCATATCCGGCCGCCAAATTCCGTCATACCACCAAATAGGTAATAGACGTCTTCAACAAAGATGACCAGCGCGAGATTCTTCAAACCGAACATAACCGAGCTCATCGGTCACTCCGTGAAAACCAGGAACAGGTCCTTGAAAGTTATTATTTCCCTGAAATACGGAAAATTTTGAGGGAAATAATTTCTAATTGCAAGATATGTCACGAGGCCAAATACCAACGCCATCCCCCAAACCCAGAAATAGGATCGACTCCTTTACCTGAATGTCCGGGAGAAATCCTTCATGTCGACATTTACTCCACCGATAAGATACATTTCCTAACATCAAAAGACAAGTTCTCAAAGTTTGCAATAGTATTTCCAATCAAATCTAGAGCCATAGTTGATGTTAAAGAATCCCTATACGAACTTCTCAATTTTTACAGAAATACTAAGGTGTTGGTCTGTGACAATGAGAGATCGTTGAATTCGGAAACCATTAAATGAGTACTTAAAAATCACTTTAGCGTCGAAATCTACACCACCCCATCTGCCCATAGTACGACTAACGGACAAGTGGAAAGATTCCACAGTACCCTTACGGAAATTGCCCGCTGTCAGAAGCTTGAGACTGGTACCTCTGACACAATTGAGCTAATTTTGCTAGCCACAGCTAAGTACAACCGCACAATTCATTCAGTAACGAATAAAAAGCCAATAGACGTAATACATTCAACACCGGACGAATTAATAAGGGAAATAAAAACTAGACTTACACGTATTCAGCAGAAAGATTTACAAAGACATAATGAAAATAGACAAACACGACAGTATAATCCAGGGGATAAAGTTTATGTGAAGACTAATAAAAGAATAGGAAACAAGTTTTCAAAACTTTACACCGAAAAAGTAATCCAAAAGGATCTTGGTACATTTGTTATAATTGATGAACGAAAAGTGCACAAAAATAATTTAAGACACTGACCGCTCTCTCCTTTGTCGCCCTTAGGATCATTTTTCTCTCGTTAAGCTTTCGAGCCAACGCAGGAATACTCGACTATACCAACTCTTACTACATCCCAATTACATCCGGAGCTGTAGCTGTTTATGAGCAGCATGGCTTTTTACTTCACCAAACTAATTTGTCAGCATTCGAAGCAATAGCTGAGGAGACAGACAAACTACTGATCCAATTCCCACAATCACATATTAAACGACTACTGGAGAATGACGCTAATGAAATATTACAACTATTGGACGCGATAAAAATACACCATCGGTACGCTAGAAGTATTAACATTCTGGGGACTGCCTTGAATTACATAACAGGGACTCCAGACTCTGACGACTTTCAAATACTCGAGACCAGAACCAATGCCCTATTAGACACAAACGAACAAANTTTGCTATTTGCCTTCTTTTCTTAAATTTCAAATATGTATATACATATCGAGCCCTAACCGCCAAAATAACGTAAGCGACATTTTTTTCGAAATTTTATTTTTGATGCAGAAATGCATCTAGATGCTCTAGGAATATTTCTGAATCAAAAATAAAATTTTGAAAAAAATGTCGCTTACGTTATTTTGGCGGTTAGGGCTCGATATGTTTCCATTTTTGACTAAGTGACTCAAAATCTGTTAGAAATGGCTACTAGCCTTATCGTGGAGAAAATTTTCATGACAGGCAAGGTTGTATGAAATTGGGCCGATTTCGCTTATTTTTATTTTAAACGAAGAAGGGATTTTCTTCATAAAATGTTCGTTATAAATGTCTTAATTTTAAGTGTGAAGTTGTATTCGCAAACTTAGAAAATAAGAAATTGTTTCACTGTTAATACACTTAAGATGCGTTTGTGTTTGGATATAGTGCCAACAAACAGAATAGATAGATATTATATGTAGATATTGTCTTCCTAGATAGCGCATATTCAATTCTGCCTAAATTACAAAACATCATTTTTGCCCACTCCCAAATTTTTTCCGGCTCGAATTTGTAACTTCTCTCCAAGAAATAGTATTTTTACTCGTGATTTATTTAAATAAAACACGTAAAATTTTGTTGAAACATTTTAGCCGGTTTTATTTGCCAATTTAGCCGGTTCGTCCAAAAAGTTCTGGCAACACTGGCAACAACTCTCCCACCGATATTGATGACGATGCGTCGACCAGGTAGGACGTGACAACAACAACATCGCTGCAGCGGAAAAGCCAACAGCAAGAGGTAAAATTGCCGAATTGCATTTTGCAAGTCACATGGCAAAACATGTGCAGCAACTGGTAGGTGGTAAGAAAGCGTCAGGTATTTAGGCGTAGTCGCCGCAATATTTTTTAGCAAATTCAGTTGTAATAACTCGACCGATACAAACGGCTGCTCTTGTGCAAACAAGAGAAATAAAATAACATTAACACCCAACCAAGTGTTTTAATAATTGCTCTTGTGCAAGCAAGAGAAATGAAATAACATTAAAACCCAACCAAGTGTTTTAATAAGTTATATACTGTGGTTTTTGGTAGTTGCACTGGTAGGTGACAACAAACTTTTCGTTTTTGTCATCAATTTACCTTGCAGTGCAGGGAGATATTAATATTGATTTTTATGAATATGTTTTTGACTTGATTTTATTTAAAGTAAATTTTCCATAAGTAACTTTAAAGAAACATCATCCGATAACGAGGATAAATGCACTGATCCGAAGAGTTTTTTTTATCAAATAAACTTCAACAAAACCAAAATTCGTAATAAACTGGAAACCACCACATTAAGTTGCATTTTTTATATAAAGAATTATTTAAAAGTTTGTTCGTGAGTGAGAGTTAAATGAGAACAAGTCTTTATGAAAATACTTTAAAAGTATGTTCACATTTAAATATTATTTCAATCAAAGCTCGTTTTTTAATTACCCCGTTTACACAGGCAAATCTCAGATTATTAGCCGTCAAATTTTTTGTGCTTGTTATTCTCACATCTTAAGAAAAGGTTATGTTTCGTCTCTGTGCCACCGTGATCACTTTTTTCTGCTATATAAAGCAATTTAAATATGTTTTAACTTAATATTTTATTAAAAATACCTTTACAAACCTCTTTTACTTGCTAGCGTCCATTTTTGTTTACTTTTACATTTGGCATTTTCCCTCTACTTCGCAAATATAATCGATAAAAGCCGACACCGAAAAGTTATCGGCTAAATCTGTGATTATTTTATAATTACAGATTAAGAAGGGACGAATTTTGTATGGCTAATCTCTTTTTCTAATTACAGATTAGGGAGTTAAGCTCGAAAATGAGGATAATCTACTTATATGTGAACCTAGTATAAAAGTTAAACTTACAAGATTAATTTAAAACGTATACATTCTATAATCGATTAAGCCTATTAATCGAAAGCCAGTTAATTAACGTGTGTCAAGTTAGCACTACACTTTTCGAAATTGGAAAAGTTAACTACGGCATTAATTGTAGTGTTTTTGTTGTAAATTTGTTGTGGAAAGAAAAAATTTGTAGCTCTCGTTTTTTAAGAAAAAATGGTATGTAGTGCTAACTTGACACCATACACCTAGCCGATAGAATTGAGATATTGAAAATGTTATAACGGCATTAACTGTAGCTTTTAACTTTAAAATTTGTTGTGGAAAGATAAAATTTGTAGCTCTCGTTTTTTAAGAAAAAATGGTATGTAGTGCTAACTTGACACCATACACCTAGTCGATAGAATTGTGATATCCAATATGTTACTATGCCATTAATTGTAGCTTTTAACTTTAAAATTTGTTGTGGAAAGAAAAAATTTGTAGCTTTCGATTCTCTGGAAAAAATTAAGTTGACCCTTTTTCGAACAAAATTTAGTATGTAGTGCTAACTTGACACCATGCACCATTGACGACAGAATTGAGATATTGAAAATGTTACAACGGCATTAATTGTAGCTTTTTGCTTTAAAATTTGTTGTGGAAAGAAAAAATTTGTAGCTTTCGTTTTTTAAGAAAAAATGGTGTGTAGTGCTAACTTCCATTGTCGATGGAATTGAGATATCGAGAAAGTTACTACGTAGCGCTTGAAGTGATATTTAATAAAAGTAGAAAATAATAGATTTCGATGGGAGTAAAATTTTTTTACATACTATTTTTTCTTAAAAAACGAAAGCTAAAAATTTTTTCAATTCTGTCGTCAATGGGGCATGGTGTCAAGTTAGCACTACATACTAAATTTTGTTCGAAAAAGGGTCAACTCAATTTTTTCCAGAAAAACGAAAGCTACAAATTTTTTCTTTCCACAACAAATTTTAAAGTTAAAAGCTACAATTAATGCCGTTATAACATTTTCGATATCTAAATTCAGTCGTCAATGGGGCATGGTGTCAAGTTAGCACTACATACTAAATTTTGTTCGAAAAAGGGTCAACTCAATTTTTTCCAGAAAAACGAAAGCTACAAATTTTTTCTTTCCACAACAAATTTTAAAGTTAAAAGCTACAATTAATGCCGTTATAACATTTTCGATATCTAAATTCAGTCGTCAATGGGGCATGGTGTCAAGTTAGCACTACATACCATTTTTTCTTAAAAAACGAGAGCTACACACTTTTTCTTTCCACAACAAATTTACAAGAAAAACACTACAATTAATGCCGTATTTAACTTTTTCAAATTCGAAAAGTGTAGTGCTAACTTGACACACGTAGTTAATTAATTAATTAAAGAATAATTATTTTTGATTTATCAAAATCATTAGTTTTCCGATTAATTACATATTGATTAATGAGAATCTAATTAATTTGATTAATCATAAAACTGATTTATCATAACCTGATTAATCAGAAATCTGAGTAATTGCTGTTATATTTTGTTAAACATACATACATACATATGTATGTATACAAATATATGGGTGCGAATTCTACATTTTAAGGAGCTACATACATATGCACATATTTACATCGTATATACTAATACTACGTACTTGTTTGGCATTTTATTTCTATTAATAAGAGCAATATTGAATGTGTACGAATGTACATATTTGTAAATACAAACATACATACACTGAGGAGCAAAACCGGAACAGTAATACATAATGTGAATTTTCTTGCAATATATTCGCAATATATGAAGACTTTTTTGTAATCTAATTTCGGAATTCACATTTTCAATGTTTATTTCATCAGAAGGCCTTAAAAACAAAAATTAACACAAGCAGATAAAGAAAAAAATTGCAAAAAAAACGTAGCAACTAGATTGTTCCAGTTTTGCACCCGACAGAAAATTTTACCATTTGCTTGTCTTTTAATAAGTTGGCCATAACCAATTTGAATATTTTAGCTTTTATGGTTATCTTGGGATACTTTCGCACAGGTTTTAGACGAAATCTGTTGAGAACGCGCACCGATTTTCCTCAACGCCATGTCCAAGGTCTTGCATGCGATTGGGCGAATTTTCGCAATTGAACAGTGGCATTTTCAAACAATTCCATAAGTTTTCTGTTGAATCAATTGTGGGCTTTACGCAGGTCACTCCATGATTATAAAAACTTGGGATTTATACATATTTGGCCCCAGTTTCGGAGGATATTTCTGATCATTGTCCTGTTAAAATTGATAAAAGGCTGCGAAAAATATCCTCAGAAATTGCCAAATTCTTTGAAAATGCTCATTTGTTGTCACTTTTCTTTTTACCGTCGATTTTACCACAGTTCTTACTCCCTAAGGCGTAACACGGCCCTACATCATTAAATGTACACCTACAAACCTAATAGCTTAAATATTTTGGGACGTTAGGCGTATCCCTGATGCAGGTGCACAGCACTTGAACCAATATTCCGACTTAAAACGTTTCATTTTATCCTCAGAGTTAACAAATTTAGGGCCGTGCCCTAATTAATAGTAAATTGTGGTGGAATAAAGTAGTCGTTTATGAAGAACTTGTAAATTCGCGCTTCAAAATAATACCAATCCAATGTTTTCTCTTGGTAAAAATGTGTTTCTGACTAAAAATTTTTCTGGATGTCAAAGCAGGCTTTCTCCTCTTTATCTTTGTGCTGCAATAACTTGTTCCCATGTCTTTCATAATGTCCAGTCACTTGCTTTGTGGTGATAAAACAGTAATTTTTGATTTGGAACCAAAGTTTATTGGCATTTAGAGACCCTCCAATTAGCCTAGCCTGGCAAAATGCAATTTTTTGTGGTCTCTCGATCTTGCAGACTGTGGTCCGCCCTTTATCGCTTGTTTAGATAACCATAAAACGGAAATTTGGCCGATATGATTTCATTCTTTACAGCGTGGCCTTTCTGACCGTTTTGCAAAATCTTTAAGTTCTTTTTGCTTGGTATGTGCACTTAATGCACTCACAGCGGAAATTCCACGCGCCTTGATTACAAAATTGCAGGAAATGAGCCAGAACTCCTCTTTGAATTATAAAATTCAGCAATTATTAAGAGGGTGCAAAACTGGAACAATCCAGTTGATTTTTGTTTGGTCATTTTTTTCTGAGTTTCCATATGCGAATCTTAAAATTTTTATGGTCAAACGATTAGTTAAACATCGGTAAGGCGAAATGCAAGCTTGAATTACTATAAAGTAAATAAACTGAAGAAGTACATTACCACAAACTTAACTTTCCGTTCTATTGTTCAAGTTTTGCTCTTCAGTGTATATACTTGACGTAACTTAGCTCTTTTCTCAGTGTAGTTATAAAAATATATGTATAACTAATTGTATGCTTTGTGAACTAGTCAATTAAAACTGTTATAAATTCACAAACTTGTTATTTTGGGTTTTTAAATAAAATGTGTTATGGTCTTGTATAACAAAAAAAAAATTATAAAAACCTTGAAGTTTTTTTTTTTTGTAAAAAAGTCTTCAGTAAAGTTATTTCTAGAGAAATGAGTTTATTTTCCTGTTTCAGTAACGTTTTTATGGGTTTTTGAAGATTTTATCATCACTTGGACGATTTTTAACAAAATTTTTTTGGCAACACTGTCGTACTGTATTAGAAGGAATTGAGTTCGTAAATAACAACAGTTACTATCTTGTATAAGGAAAAACCAAGGCGAATTTATACAAGGTGGTAGCTAAAATACAAAAACAACAAGCACATTATTTTGTATCACGGGTGTTATGTCAAATCTCAATTCGTCCCAAAGTTTCCATGTATTTTGTTTTTGCTTCTGATGGTCTAAAAGCAAAACAAAATACATGTAAGGCGAAGAAATCAGCTGATTGAACTACACCACCTTGTATGAATTTGCCTTGAGGAAAAATAAAACTCTATATACAGAATTGCAAAAGTACCTTCGACTCTAGCTCAAGCACTCTTTGCACCACCTTCTCCTTTCTTTCAATTTTGTGTGTCTCCAAACTCACCTCTATATCAAAATCGCGGTGTTGTTCCACGCCACCATCGTCGCCAGCACCACAGCCATTCACATCTCCCGCCTCACTGATAGCATCTGAACTACTCATAACAATACCACTACTAAGCATTTCGTCCTCTTCAATGTCCTCCTCAACAAACATATTATCGACAATGGTGTCGTCTAACTCTTGCTCTTCCAAATCGGACGTCTCCTCAATTTCTGATTGGCTATCTAATTCGATATCGGAGTCACCTGAGCTACCATGTTTCATTTCGCCTCGCTCTAATGCATCCAGATGTTCTGGATGTACCATAGCATTTCGAATACCCATCGGATCTTTACGCGACCATTTTTGCACCTCTTCTTCCATTTTTACAATGCGTTCTGGATTCATGGCCCAGAGACAGCCTTTACGTTGGTTTCCGTTTGTCGCGGGTTTTTCAATCTTCTCAAAGCACTTGTTAAGCGAGAGATTATGACGTACACTATTCTTCCAGCCACTCGGCGCTGTCTGGAAGTACGGGAAATGCTCGCACATAAAGCTATATATTTCAGATACAGGCAGTGACCCACTGCGCGAGTTCTTTAATGCCATTGCTATTAGGCATGAATACGAATATGCTGGTTTCGGGAACTCAGATTCTATAGGTGCAATTTTAATTCGTTGTTGCAGAGGCTTAACGGAAATTGTTGTGATAGTAGTGGTGCTGGCAGAGGATGGTGATGAAATAGCGGACCCATTGTTGATACTGATTGGTATGAGGCCAGCACTGAAACTACCATTAGTCGAACTAGTCGATGGTGAGGAGTGCGACGAGGATGAGGAAGATGACGGTGAACCTATTGCGTTGCTGCCATTCTGCATAAGCGGTGAATGCACCGATGCTATGCTCTTTGGTGTGAAACTAGAACTTTGCGCACTTCGGTTTACTAATTTTGTAACATGCTGAGCGCCTGCAACTAGGCTACCGTTTGCATTCACAACACTTATACTTTGCAACGGACTGGAGTCACGTTCCCTCTTAAGTATAATTGTGCCATTTGTAGTAGCAGTTTGGCTGTTATGCGCAGATTTTGCAGCAGATTGTTGTTTCAGCTTATTGTAGGCGATACTGTTGGCAAATGTTAGCCCACCAATACCGGGCGCCAGTTTGATGGTGTTCGTTGTGGTGCTATTCAGCATGCCATTTGCATTGAGCAAACCACTGCCGATATTATTTTTCGCTTTACTAACATTGCTAGTAGGGGCACTTCCATTAGAGGTAATGCTAACAGTTCCCCTCGCATTATTACTTGTACTACTGACTTTAATTTCATCAGTAGTTGCAGTAACTTTGCGCATTTCTGTAGCCAAATCTTTTTTGATTGTCTCCACCGCAGTTAATAAGTTCTTACGCTGCAGTGCTGAGTTCGTCGCCAGTGTGGCCGGCGCTGTAGTGGCCGCTGTCACCGTCGAGGAAATCGCCACTATCTGCTTTGGTATGTGTGAATAAAGCTGCTCGTTGCGCATCGCTCCGGCGCTAACTTTTAACTGGGCAGGAGAGAATGTTAAATGAGATTTAGTTTCGTTCACATTAGGCGAGGCGGGCGGCGGCGAATACACAGAGCCTTGTAAACTATTCGCATTTAAATTTATTTTTGGCGACCTATGCAGCAACGACGAAGATATCAGTGGCATTACTGAAATGGGATCCACACAAGCGCCTACATCAACGTAGTAGTCGTTCGACGACGACCATGATGGCCCTGAGCTATTCCCTAGCCAAGAGGAAAAGCCTGTACTCAGACCGCCATTAAGAACATGACTACTGTGTAAGGATGAAATTGCGTCAATGGCGTGATCATAAGAGGACGGCAAATCGTTGACCATAGAAGCAAGTTCATTGCTACCGCCAACTACATTGGAGATCTCGCTTCGTATATCAATATCGAGCATATCTTGCAACGAGTCTGATGTGTATAGGTCCAATGTAGGCCGCGACGTATCCTAGAAAGCAGAAAAATATAAACACATTACATTTAATTGGTTTAGATGTACTACATTTATAAATCTACATATATAACATAAATGTATGTATATATACATATACATATTCATAAGAGTGGTTCAAACAAAATTTTTTTTAGTAAATTCATAAACGCCTTGGGCAGTAAGAATGGGCCTAGTGCCCGAAAATATGCTCTCGAAAAGAGACTAGTAAAACTAAAACGTTGATACTGAACGACTTACGCGTTGTCATGGGTAGGAACTTGTTACCAGGGGGTTTCTGGTGTAGCTAATTTGAATTCTGAAGTCAGTTTTTCAAAAATCAAAATGGCGGATCCAAAATGGCGATCTATTTTTTTTTAATGGTTGGATTTGTTCAAAAACCGGCATTCGAGAGTTTTTGGGGTCGCCGATTACGAATCTGAAGTCAATTTTATTTTTTTTTTAAATGGCGGACCCAATATGGCTGTCAAATTAAAAAAAAAAAATACTTAAATTAAAACGATGATACTGAACGTTTTAAACATTGTCAAGGGTTGAAACTCGTTTTCAGTGGGTTTCTGGGGCTACGAATTTGATGTCAGATTTTCAAAATCAAAATGGCGGTTAAGAGTTTCAAACAAATCCAATCTTTTTTTTTAAGTTGGTCGCCATTTTGGATCCACCATTTTGAATTTTGAAAATCTGACATCAGATTCCTAATTAGCAACCCCAGAACCCCCTGGTAACAAGTTTCAACCCATGACAACGCGTAAGTCGTTCAGTATCAACGTTTTAACTTTACTAGATTATTTTCGAAAGCATATTTTCGTGCACTAGGCCCTTTCTGGAGTGCAATGGAGTATAGTCGTTGGGAGTGCAATGGGGTATAGTCGTTGCGCTGGGTATGCAGTTACAGTTACATGGCTATACTCAATCCCGACTCTTGCGTCCTCGTTCGCACACTCTGGGCAACGTGAGCAACCCACGTGNCTGGGTATGCAGTTACAGTTGCATGGCTATACTCAATCCCGACTCTTGCGTCCTCGTTCGCGCACTCTGGGCAACGTGAGCAACCCATGTGCGAGATGCGGTAACCAATCCGAGTGGAGCCTTGGGTCAAGGCAGAAAAAGAGGANCATGTGCGAGATGCGGTAACCAATCCGAGTGGAGCCTTGGGTCACGGCAGAAAGAGAGGGAGCTTCGGTGGGGCCACTCTGACTTATTCGGTTTAAGGGCTCACTGAAGTCTGCAGCGTCTGTTCACCAGTAGGTGCGGCTGCAAGCGGGTGTCTGCTTGGAGCAAGCGGCTCGCTATATAAACGTGTATTTGGTTGCGAAACCACCCCCGTCCCAGCAATGGGTTGTGCGCTGGGCTTGGGACCCGCCACGTAAAAACTACTTCCAGTGAAGAAGCAAGGTAAAGCCTCGGATGAGACCCCCCCTTATGATGACGACCACGGCAAACGTTTAAAGGACTACGATTTGAGGGCATGCACCTGGAATGTCCGGACCCTTAATGGGGAAGGTGCCTCTGCCCGGCTGGTTGATGTCCTCGTAAGGACAAAAGCTGACATCACCGCCATTCAAGAAATGCGTTGGACGGGGCAAGGCAAGCAATGTCTGGGGCCTTGCGACGTCTACTACAGCTGCCATGTAAAGGAGCGCAAATTCGGAGTTGGATTTGTGGTGGGAGACAGACTCCGTCGCCAAGTACTGTCGTTCACCCCCTTGGACGAGCGTCTAGCCACAATCCGCATCAAAGCGAGATTCTTCAACATCTCGCTCATCTGCGCCCATGCCCCGACGGAAGAGAAGGATGAGGCATCCAAGGATCTCTTCTATGAGCGCTTGGAGCGCACGTACGAGCGCTGCCCCCGTCATGATATCAAAATCGTGCTTGGCGACTTCAATGCCAGGGTGGGCAAAGAAGGGATCTTTGGAACCACCGTCGGAAAATTCAGCCTCCACGACGAAACGTCCGACAACGGATTGAGGCTGATCGACTTCGCCGGGGCCCGAAACATGGTAGTATGCAGTACTAGGTTCAAGCATAAAAATATCCATCAAGCTACGTGGCTGTCTCCGGACCGAAAAACGAGAACCAAATCGATCATGTTGTGATAGACGGAAGGCACGCTTCCACTGTTTTAGACGTACGCACACTCCGAGGCCCGAACATCGACTCGGACCACTATCTTGTTGCAGCCAAGATACGCACCTGCC
Organism: Rhagoletis zephyria; assembly: GCF_001687245.7. Taxonomy (NCBI): domain Eukaryota; kingdom Metazoa; phylum Arthropoda; class Insecta; order Diptera; family Tephritidae; genus Rhagoletis; species Rhagoletis zephyria. The sequence continues at coordinate 103,484 of NW_016157328.1, read as the reverse complement.
TCTGTGCAGCAAAAAATGTGCGCCCAAATATGCAAGGAAAGCTTAACGTCGAAAAGCTGCAATCACAACAGACAGCCAGCGCTTTCGCTACTCGACTCTCACACCTACTCTCAGAGAGCACTCTTCAACAAACCGACATATGCGAGCAGTGGAACCACATTTCCCGCTCATTAAGTACCGCCAGCGAAGAAGTAGTCGGATTTCAGCGAGCCCGAAAGAACAACTGGTACGATGGGGATTGTCAGGAAGCTGCTGAGAAAAAAGATGCCGCCTACAGAGCCACGCTGCGATCGGGCGCAACGCGCGCTATGTGGGACCGCTATAGGGATCTGAAGAGGGAAGCGAGACGTATTTGCCGCAATAAGAGAGAGAGAGGCCGAAATACGTGAGTGCGAAGAGCTTGAAATGCTGGCCGACAGGAAGAATGCCCGAAAATTCTACCAGAGAGTTAGGCGACTTACGGAAGGTTTAAACAGGAACAATAATGGCGACCTAGTAACTGATGTCCAGAGCGTACTTAAATTATGGAGAGAACACTTTTCCGCCCTACTAAATGGTAACAGCACGGAAAGTTGTAGAGAAGAAGAACCCGAGCCTGCAGTCGATGATGACGGAGTCGACGTTCCACTGCCTGACTATGAAGCTTATGATGTGATATATTAAGTAAGGGATTTTGTTAAAAGTAAAATTTTATTGCGGATTCCGATAGAATACCTATCCAGAAATAATATTTGTATGACAAGATTTTTCTGTAAGGTAACAAGCCCCTAGAAATGGGCGTGGCAATCGCAGGACTAAAGTTAGCAAAACGCAGATATTATTGCGGATTTCGGCTGAATATCACTTCGTTAACAATATTTGTTCCACAAGCCGAAATCCGCAATAAAATCTGCTAGGGGCTTGTTACCTTACAGAAAAATCTTGTCATACAAATATAGGTATTCTATCGGAATCCGCAATAAAATTTTACTTTTAACAAAATCCCGATGTTTAACACCTTACTTAATATATCTCATAAGCTTTCGAAAATAAATTACAAAAAAATTTTGATTATCACAATAAACCATATCGTCATAAAGAAAAATATTTTAAAAATAGTTCTTGAAAACCCCCAATTTTTTTTAACCACGTTTTTTATAGAGAATTAAAGATGGATTACGATGGTATAATTTTTAATCCCTAATTTAATGGTCTTCACTATACAATCAACTTCAAAAAGGTCAGCTGTTATTAACTAAGTTAGCTTTAGGACAATCTTGACCATCTTATATATATAAATGTTTCTTTAGCTTTAAAACGACGTTAAGATAAAGTCTCTATGATGAGCTGAACTCGAGATATAACGATTTTAAGAAGTACATGATTAGTCAGAATCACGAAAAAATGCAAACTTTGACAATCATATCTCCGAAGAAAAAAAAATTAAAAAAAATTTCCTCGGAAACGTGTTAGCGTATTTCATGTATAGAACCCAAAAAAAAATTTAAGACAATCGAAAGTGTAACACCAAATTTGGTGTCCGATATGAAAAAGAATGTCTCATAAAGATTTTGACCCCCCAATTCTGTGCCCTTGATAAATAATCAACCTCGACTATTTGTCAATAAAATTACGCCTAAAACTATGCCGTTAAGACTTGTTTGTATTTGCTAAATTTGTTGTGCATTTTTAAAGTGCCTAAAATTAAATTTTTGCAGCATACTTTTGGCGCAAATTTACTGACACATACACAGCTTATTCTTGACTATAGTCAAGCTTGGCTTGACTAGCAAAAATGTCATGAGAGCGCTGGATAAAGTGAATTTTTCACAGATTACGAAAATATTTATAATTTTTGTTAAGCAGGGATTAGTAGTTCAGTCCTCTTTGAGATTGGTTTGTATGGAAATAAATTGATATTTGTTTCTATTTTAATGAAAGGTGCGCTAATTTCAAATATAAAAAATACAGAAAAATTGTTAGATTTATGTGTTTTTCGTGAAGTACGAAAGAAAGACCCTTGAGAAATTAAGGAAGGATACATTAAAATAAAATAATGTAAAAAAAAAATACAAGTGAATTGCAGCGGAATAGCTGCGCTTGATTGTAGTTGGCTTAGCAAAGTGAAATAGTGGAAAATAAGCAATAAGAATTAACAAGACAAACTTAGCACAGTGCGCAGGCAACTGGCTGAGTCAGTGGTGATCGTCGGTTCGAATCCTACTGAAAGAAGTCTGATGCGGAAATGTGGTGATTTCCGAAATAGCTATCACTTCTACCACTTTTTCAAATTATTGTTGCTTTTCCACATAAAGTTTTTACTTAAAACGGCCTCAAGCTCATAAAAATTGTTGAATATTTATTTTATAATTTTTAGTCCATTTATAAAAGCGTTGTATATTAAAAAGTGTTATTTTATTTTATGTACAAAATTTTGCAATAGATATTAAAATAATTCAACTTGCAATGAAAGAGAACAGAAGACTTGGCAAGCAAAATGTTGTTTGCTTACGTTTTGTATAAACCCTGTAGAGAAACCGCGGACTAGTGAATCAAATTTCTAGTTCCGTACTAGGTCTTTATCGCCAAAAAGGAACTAGTCCGATAGGAACTAGATCCCCACCAGTCGAAAATCGACGAAAAATGGTACTTTTAAAAGACAAATTTTTTCAGTTTTTTTGACTAGAAATCTATATCTAAAGTGACGAATTTAGAAATGGTTCGGAACTATAAAAAAGGGATGCAGAACGAACTAGATCTTATTTGTCGAATTTAGAACCAGTTCGGAACTATCGAATAAGGGATGCAGCGGGGGGCTTGTTTACTTTACATAGATATGTGATCAGCGGCTTTTTCGTTCAACTACGCTTCTATTCTGTGCTTCGCAGATGCTTTTTCATAGCTTGGTAATACAAAACTAAACTTTGTGTTAACATTTCAACATCTTGGGACAGTCTGGAATCTAAGGAATAACAGCGAGCAAACACAGCTAAAGGTATGTAAACGTACATTTCTTACAATCATTCAAACAAAGTTCATTTCAAATTGAAAATACATTTCTTCCAAAATAACTTAAAATCGCACACACGAAAGAACCAAAAAGATTGAAAAATCATGATACTTTTTTCTTTCGTCTGTCGATTTTAGAACTGGTTCGGAACTATAGAATTTAGGACTAGTTCGGAACTATCGAAAAAGGGAACATACATATGTACATATAGCAGCAGTAAATTTTATTTAAAGAAATTGCGTGTCGTCCATTTCCGCTGTAGCATGGCATATATTTAGGCGCAATATTTAACTTCTTCTAGCGGGGCGACATCTGGAGTCTTCTAATTTTATCTCCTTGATATGATGCCTACAACGAGGTTCATATCTAGACTAGGTTGATATCTAGAATTTGCCACAAATAGCTTTGCTACACTACCGCCGCGACGCGCCGGCAGCTTTAACAATTTTATAGTGGTTTTACGTTCTTTGGCAAATTACGCTCTGTTAGCCATAAATCTTACTATTTTTTGACCCCCTTTGAATCAAGACCCCTGGACCATATGGGGAATTCATTTATATTTTAAATTACATTGTCATCGTGATTGGAACTATGCTGAAAATTTCAAGTCTCTAACTTGTCGGGAAGTCAGTTTAAAATCGATTGGAAATTTCCGCGATTTGGGACCAAGTTAAATAAAAGCTTATAAAAAGTGGCTGCCTGCCCTGTGTGCCCCTTCACTTCTATAAATGGATAAACGCGCCTAAGCAGATACATACAGTAACGAGCAAAACTGTAACATGGTGTAACACTTTTTATTTCAGCCACCGCTATCTTTCCATGTTCTAACGACTTTCATACTTATATATATTATTATTGGTACACCCCTACTCCCTCTCTCATAAAGATTTGAAGTCAATCCAACAACAAAAATAAAACCAGCAGGCAAAAATGTAAATTAAGGCAAATGTTACAGTTTTACACTCACTCTCAGTTTTGCATTTTACAGTTATCTTTTACAGAGATAAAAATAAGGCACGATTGAGAGAATACAAAGGTCGCGCCGATCTCGGACCGCTATTCCTCTCATAACGAATTTGACAGATTCGTTGTTTGCATGCCGTCACACTGGTGCATCTTGTTTCCGTTTTCCTTGCAACATTTTTTCTTCTTCTTCCATTCTTGCTCACGTTTTGGCATTTCTCTCTCGCAATTGCACCAGTGTGACGTCACACAAAAGTTATTCTCAAAAATCCTCTCTGATCGGCGCAATGTTGTATTCTATCATTCTTGAAAATAAGGTATGCCAAATCGCATCCAGTAACTAAAAAGATATATATAACAAAAGTACACTGAGGGAAATAATTCAGTTTTTGTCTTGATTATTCACTTCACGGATGCTTTTTCAGTACGAACGCGGTCATTTTAATATGCGCGTTATTAAATTGAATATTTACCAATATATACAGTACTTTCGTTGACGTTTATAGTAAGATCAATTACGTTTCAATTTGATTTTAATATTTTTTTCCCTCTGTGTATGAAAGTCGTTAGAACTTAGAAAGATAGATATGGCTGAAGTAAAAGTGTTACGCCATGTTACAGTTTTTCCCGTCACTGTACATGTATATATACAAAATCTGACTAGCCTAGAACTAGCGTAGAACTAGACATTTTGCCGACAGTACCAGTTCTAGCTCAATACCCAAGCAATGCTTTCAACTGTCCAGTTCTACACGGCGATGTCATTGGTCGCCCAATGCATTACTTTGCACCAGTTTTTAACTGGTTCCATTTTTGACAGTTCTTTCTTTATAAGAAAACGTTTTTGCGATTCGATTGTTGGACATTTTTTTCGTTTTTTCTTTTCTTTTACAGATTCCGTTTTTGTTACATATTTTATTAAAAAAATATATATATTGTAAGCTGCACGCAAGAATTTAAATTCATTAAATTTGAAAACTCACAATTCCTCCACCGCGATTTGAACTCGCGACCAACGATGATTGAGTCGTAGGTCTCCTCGCTGAGCTACTTTCGTAGTGTGCGAGTAGTAAGTTCTTGCACATTTACACCGCAAGTTTCAACTGTCCCGCTCAGCATCAGCATCTGAGATATGTAGTTCGGAACTAGACATGATGCAATAATACAAGGTGGTAGCAATTGTGACAGAACGAGAAGATAAACGGGAAGAAATTAAGCCCCATTTGGGGGAAAAATATAAAATTTCAGATTTTTCCTAAACAAAATTTGCTTTTTTATAGTATATTTGTAATTAAATGAAATAAAATAAGATAAAATACCTTTTTAAGAAAAAAAAATGTGTATACTGAGAAAAAATAAAAAAAATATTCAATTCATTAGGCAAAGAATTGTTAAAGAAGTAACACTGTCTCACCTAAGGCAGTCAATATGGCGGAATTAGAGCGAGAAGCTGCCAACTGATAACACCTGTATTATTGCATCATGGGAACTAGAGCTTTGTCAGGCTGTCTGTAAATTTTACTGTAGGGTATGTATGTATGTATTACTAAATGTCGGCATTTGTTTGCCAAGACAAATACGTACATGTAAATAAGTATATACTTACATATATGTACTATGTATATACACATTTTTTTCAAAATTTTCTTTTTGATGCAGAAATGCATCTAGATGCTCTAGGAATATTTCTGCATCAAAAGGAAAATTTTGAAAAAAGTGTCCCTTACGTTATTTTGGCGGTTAGGGCTCGATATGTAAGTATACATACATCTAATGTACATTCCCATTACCAAACAGGCCAAATTCAAAGCAATCATAAAAATTATGTACATTGGTGGTATGTACCAGGGATGTTGCGAATGTGGAATTTTAGACATCCGCGGATGCGAATTTGGATGCGGATGTTTAAACGCTAACATCCGCGGATGCGGATTCGAATGCGCATGTCAAGTATTTTTATACACGAATGCATTTGTACGCAAGGGTATTATAACTTTGTTCACATACGGTTGTTTGTAACAGGCAAAACGAATCGAGATAGATATAGACAAATCAGAGATGCTCAACAAACTATATGAATCGATTTCGTTTTGTTGATGCGCAAAAATAACTTATCAAAATAATTTCGCTTCGTTTCAGAGCTGAATTAACGAAACAAAACTCAATCGTTAACGTTGAAACGAAATAAATCATCAATCGTTAACATCGAAACAAAATAAATCAATGAAAAGTTGTTGTTATATGCCATTGCCAGCTCACTATAAACACCTAGCACCTAAATGCATGCTACAGCTTCAGCATTAACGATTGAATTTCTTTTCGTTAATATGCAAAACAGAATTATTTTGATAATTACCTAAACGATAAAAAACTGAATCGTTTCAACAGAAACGCGGAAAGTAAATGTTTGCGGAAGGAAATATGTCCATTGTTACCTTAATTCACAAAGGCCCTACCCAACACTTGTTTTGAAACTGCATTTTTCGCAGATTTTCGTAGGATCTTTTAAAATACCACTTTCAAGAAAAATTTTTAAGTGTTAGCACCAAAAACAACAGAGTTACATGCCACTTTTCAAAAATGATATGTTTTTTCCTTCTCCTTTAAAATAAAAAAATGTTGGCTAGGGCCTTTGTGATTTAATGCCGTAGTTAAATTTTGCGAAAAATAAATAAAAATGGAAACAATTACTTTTTTATGATGAAGATGACAGGATAGATTTAAGCCTTAGCCTTTTTCACTTTCCATATGCATGGGCGTACGCAGAGCATAATTTAGGGGGGCTGAAATTTTTTGTATTTAAATTTTATTACGAATGTTAAAATATAGCTATTAAAAATTTATAATAATTTACCTCATTAATTTTTCTCTTTTTAACCGACATCAAAAAAGGAGGCGGTTATCATCGGGGTTTTTTATGTACATATGTTACCGCATAAGAAATCAAGGAGGTTATCTATTCGTCGGAACATTTTTATACCCGAGCGCACTTGTGCACAAGGGTATATTAATTTTGTTCACATAACGGTTGTTTGTAACAGCCAAAACGAATCGAGATAGATATAGACAAATGTATACATAAATGATCAGGATGAAAAAAGAAATCGATTAAGCCATGTCTGTCTGTCCGTCCGTCTGTCCGTCTGTCCGT
>NW_016157328.1:92687-96284 GCF_001687245.7 Rhagoletis zephyria | reverse complement strand
CTAAAATAACGGCCGCTTCTCATATAACGGTAAATTTCAGAAATGCTTGAAACTTCAATATTTCGAAATTGAAGGACGCTAATTTACTCAAAATTGATACACCCCGGCTTACCATCTAGCGGAAGGTTTCGGAAAGGTGAAAAAACATATATTTAATACTTGCGCCGGGTATTTAATGTTCGGCTCCGCCCGAACTTAGACTTTCTTACTTGTTTTAAGTACATACATACATATGTTACCGGATAACCGATTTCGAGAATTGTTTTATAAAGGAAAGGTAGTACCTCAGAGGTGGTCCTATCCTAATTTCGTTTAGATCCGAATATTGGATCATGAAGAAATTGACCGCAATCTTCAAGTTTTACATGAGAATTGAAGTCGGTTTCGTTTTTTGTTAAAAAATTACTTGTTTATTTAAACAATAGTCTTCGAGTGTCTTCTGCAAATCGATAAATTGTTCTAGTGATGATTTCACAGTTGGTTTTTCTACAAAACCTCTGTGAATGCTAAGCATACCTATATGTAGCTAAATTCAAGTAAAAACTAAGAGAAAATATTAAAATATAATAATTATTTTACTTTAAGTAAATGACTGTTTATCAGACTAACAAAAGTAATCTGAGGAATCTGAAGGACGTTCACAGTTGATAAAATTATCGAGGAACAAACTAAGAGAAAATATTAAAATATAATAATTATTTTACTTTAAGTAAATGACTGTTTATCAGACTAACAAAAGTAATCTGAGGAATCTGAAGGACGTTCACAGTTGATAAAATTATCGAGGAACAAACTAAGAGAAAATATTAAAATATAATAATTATTTTACTTTAAGTAAATGACTGTTTATCAGACTAACAAAAGTAATCTGAAGAATCTGAAGGACGTTCACAGTTGATAAAATTATCGAGGAACAACCAGCAGTTTACCAAAACTACCGAAATGGATATGAAGACACCCAAAGTTTTAATTTATTGCATACATTTTTTGAATTGGAAATTTATTATGAATTCATAGAAATAAACTTACAATGAAACTTTGGAATTTAGGGGCGGCGAAGGGGGAGAGGCGGGCTTGCGCCCCCCTTATCCCGTACCTACCCATATGGCTTTTGTCTATGGGAAAAGTTAAATAAAGCCATAGCCAAAAATTTTATGTACATACCTATGTATGAGAAATGAAGCCATACGATCTTATTTCATTACAAAAAATAAAAAAAATAGCGGCGATCCGCGTTAGCTCGCCCCCCGCAGCGTGCTCGCGCTCCACGCTCCCGCGAATGTTTCAAAAGTGAATATTAGTGCATTTTTGACCATGTAATTCCACTCATAATATTAACCTTCTGCCTCCGAATTGTTAATACACGTTTCTTTGGACGTTTTACCTTAAACTAGAGAATTACCGCATTACTTTTTATATGCACGCTAGCTGTGCACTAGATAAACATTACAAAAAAATTATCAAAGGTCAATAACGCCATTATGGATTTATCTCACTTTCACAGTGAGAAATAAATGCCTTATTTCTCAATTTGTAGTATGGCGATATTTCCTACGACCTCATAACACTGGCCTTGTAATATACCCCAAGTTTTTATTTTGAAATAAAAAAAAATTTAGAGTTCACTCAAAGTTTTCCATGTATTTTATATGGGAAACAATCTTTTCGTAGAAATGGTATAGAATTTTTGAAAATAAATATTTTTCGATCGGAGTACTTCCAATAATAATACTAAATTCTTTATTTAACCTTCATGGGTATTATTATTGGAAGTTTCCTAAAGATAACCAAAGTTTTCCGACCGAAAAATATTGATTTTCTAGAATTCTATACCATTTCTAATTAAAGTTCCACTTTTCCTTTTTTCTACCCTAATGTACATACATATGTAAAGTGATAATAAAAAACTGAGAATAAACTGCATATCCACGAATGATAACAATCATAATGCCGATACATGCAAGTATGTATGTATGTATGTAAATATGTAAGTACTTTCCCTAAAGCTGAAATTAGTCAAGAACGTAAACCTACCGGTACGTAAACCCGAGTCAGCTGACGCGATCTGTCTTACCAAAGCGCCATGTAAATGAAAACTCAACACCGCAGAATTTTTCTGTAGTTGTAGCCCGTAGCGCAGAAATCTGCGGAATTTAGATTTTTCCGTGTCAGCTGATTTCTCCTTTTTTAGATGGTTGCCACTTCGTCAGTTTTGCAGATGGTAAAAAAGTTATAAGTTCCTATTCGAAATATGTTTAAAATATTTGAAATTTACTATTAAATAAGGTTTTTGTTGAAAACTAAGTAGTTTATATTTAGTTACAATCTATTATAGCACGAAAAATTGTGGTTGAAAGGGTAAGTTTATGAAAAGGCATTGAAGAGTGGCAACAGTGTAGTAAGCAACACTGAGGGCTCCAGTAATCGACAAAATTCTGCGTATACAGACTGCGTTTAAGTATACGTTCTGCGTTCTCGACTAATTTCAGCTTAAGAAACTACATACATACTACATACGTAAACTGAAAGACTTTTGCCCGCAAAAAACCTAAACGAGAGCATTGAGAGAACCAATATGTAAACAAAAAAGTGTTTAAAAGATAAGCCGACACAGCCGAATTACAATTTTAGTAAACAACAAAAACTATGAGCATACGTACATACATATGTACATACAATAAAACCTGGCGGCATTCCAAAAAAAAAGGCCGGCAATTTTGGATCAGTGTTGCCGGAAGGTTGTAAAAGAAAAAAGGTATATAAGAGCACACAAAAAACAGAAAAAGCTACACAAAACCATTTGTTAAAATAAAGTTGGCTCATTCCATCTCAAATCACCCAGGCCGGGGAAAAGTGAATTTAAGTTTGCGATAAAATTCACAGGGATTGTTCCTTGAACAATTTAAGGAGACACGTATTTTTTCTTTTTGCTCAGAAATGCGAATTTTTCGAATAATGAATTTTTTTCTTTTTGAGTACGAACGCTTCTTTTTTCATCTCTTAATAGCAACATTTGATGAAATCGTTTATAACTGCCGCAAAAAAGCAAGGATTTTAACGATTTTTTTAATTGCAGATATTGATCTACTGAATCGATCTAGTGAACTAGACATCAGTAATTATTTATTAATAATTAATTATTGTTTATAAACAAAAAAAAATTTTTTTTTTCAAATTGATTTTTTTCGAATTGCCACATTTTTTTTTCTCTCAAACTTTTTGGTCTATTAGGGAATAGTATAAACTATTTTCAGTACGAGTAGCAATATGCTAAAATTCGTCGTTTTCGAGTTATGATTTTTTTTTTTGAAAATGCACTTATATGATGCTAGCAGATTTTCGTGCCAGTTGATGGCACGCAGTTTTATAGCCCATTAAATTTGAGTATAATAAAGTGGAAGTTTAAGCGGTTGCATACTCAAAAAAATTCTAAAAAAGTTTAAAAAATTTGCAAATTGGTAATGTCCTCATTTTACTCAACTTCGGTGTAAAAAAAAAATTCATAACTGAAATTATTGTAGAGTGCACCCCATAACATTATACTTAAGTATTGCGCAATACTCAGAGCTACCATTGTGATTTTTTCCAATTTTTTTT
>NW_016157328.1:66420-91634 GCF_001687245.7 Rhagoletis zephyria | reverse complement strand
AAAAGCTACAATTAATGCCGTTATAACATTTTCAATATCTCAATTCTATCGACAATGGTGCATGGTGTCAAGTTAGCACTACATACTAAATTTAGTTCGAAAAAGGGTCAACTCAATTTTTTCCAGAAAAACGAAAGCTACACATTTTTTCTTTCCACAACAAATTTTAAAGTTAAAAGCTACAATTAATGGCATAGTAACATATTGGATATCTCAATTCTATCGACTAGGTGTATGGGGTCAAGTTAGCACTACATACTAAATTTAGTTCGAAAAAGGGTCAACTCAATTTTTTCCAGAAAAACGAAAGCTACACATTTTTTCTTTCCACAACAAATTTTAAAGTTAAAAGCTACAATTAATGGCATAGTAACATATTGGATATCTCAATTCTATCGACTAGGTGTATGGGGTCAAGTTAGCACTACATACTAAATTTAGTTCGAAAAAGGGTCAACTCAATTTTTTCCAGAAAAACGAAAGCTACACATTTTTTCTTTCCACAACAAATTTTAAAGTTAAAAGCTACAATTAATGGCATAGTAACATATTGGATATCTCAATTCTATCGACTAGGTGTATGGGGTCAAGTTAGCACTACATACTAAATTTAGTTCGAAAAAGGGTCAACTCAATTTTTTCCAGAAAAACGAAAGCTACACATTTTTTCTTTCCACAACAAATTTTAAAGTTAAAAGCTACAATTAATGGCATAGTAACATATTGGATATCTCAATTCTATCGACTAGGTGTATGGGGTCAAGTTAGCACTACATACTAAATTTAGTTCGAAAAAGGGTCAACTCAATTTTTTCCAGAAAAACGAAAGCTACACATTTTTTCTTTCCACAACAAATTTTAAAGTTAAAAGCTACAATTAATGGCATAGTAACATATTGGATATCTCAATTCTATCGACTAGGTGTATGGGGTCAAGTTAGCACTACATACTAAATTTAGTTCGAAAAAGGGTCAACTCAATTTTTTCCAGAAAAACGAAAGCTACACATTTTTTCTTTCCACAACAAATTTTAAAGTTAAAAGCTACAATTAATGGCATAGTAACATATTGGATATCTCAATTCTATCGACTAGGTGTATGGGGTCAAGTTAGCACTACATACTAAATTTAGTTCGAAAAAGGGTCAACTCAATTTTTTCCAGAAAAACGAAAGCTACACATTTTTTCTTTCCACAACAAATTTTAAAGTTAAAAGCTACAATTAATGGCATAGTAACATATTGGATATCTCAATTCTATCGACTAGGTGTATGGGGTCAAGTTAGCACTACATACTAAATTTAGTTCGAAAAAGGGTCAACTCAATTTTTTCCAGAAAAACGAAAGCTACACATTTTTTCTTTCCACAACAAATTTTAAAGTTAAAAGCTACAATTAATGGCATAGTAACATATTGGATATCTCAATTCTATCGACTAGGTGTATGGGGTCAAGTTAGCACTACATACTAAATTTAGTTCGAAAAAGGGTCAACTCAATTTTTTCCAGAAAAACGAAAGCTACACATTTTTTCTTTCCACAACAAATTTTAAAGTTAAAAGCTACAATTAATGGCATAGTAACATATTGGATATCTCAATTCTATCGACTAGGTGTATGGGGTCAAGTTAGCACTACATACTAAATTTAGTTCGAAAAAGGGTCAACTCAATTTTTTCCAGAAAAACGAAAGCTACACATTTTTTCTTTCCACAACAAATTTTAAAGTTAAAAGCTACAATTAATGGCATAGTAACATATTGGATATCTCAATTCTATCGACTAGGTGTATGGGGTCAAGTTAGCACTACATACTAAATTTAGTTCGAAAAAGGGTCAACTCAATTTTTTCCAGAAAAACGAAAGCTACACATTTTTTCTTTCCACAACAAATTTTAAAGTTAAAAGCTACAATTAATGGCATAGTAACATATTGGATATCTCAATTCTATCGACTAGGTGTATGGGGTCAAGTTAGCACTACATACTAAATTTAGTTCGAAAAAGGGTCAACTCAATTTTTTCCAGAAAAACGAAAGCTACACATTTTTTCTTTCCACAACAAATTTTAAAGTTAAAAGCTACAATTAATGGCATAGTAACATATTGGATATCTCAATTCTATCGACTAGGTGTATGGGGTCAAGTTAGCACTACATACTAAATTTAGTTCGAAAAAGGGTCAACTCAATTTTTTCCAGAAAAACGAAAGCTACACATTTTTTCTTTCCACAACAAATTTTAAAGTTAAAAGCTACAATTAATGGCATAGTAACATATTGGATATCTCAATTCTATCGACTAGGTGTATGGGGTCAAGTTAGCACTACATACTAAATTTAGTTCGAAAAAGGGTCAACTCAATTTTTTCCAGAAAAACGAAAGCTACACATTTTTTCTTTCCACAACAAATTTTAAAGTTAAAAGCTACAATTAATGGCATAGTAACATATTGGATATCTCAATTCTATCGACTAGGTGTATGGGGTCAAGTTAGCACTACATACTAAATTTAGTTCGAAAAAGGGTCAACTCAATTTTTTCCAGAAAAACGAAAGCTACACATTTTTTCTTTCCACAACAAATTTTAAAGTTAAAAGCTACAATTAATGGCATAGTAACATATTGGATATCTCAATTCTATCGACTAGGTGTATGGGGTCAAGTTAGCACTACATACTAAATTTAGTTCGAAAAAGGGTCAACTCAATTTTTTCCAGAAAAACGAAAGCTACACATTTTTTCTTTCCACAACAAATTTTAAAGTTAAAAGCTACAATTAATGGCATAGTAACATATTGGATATCTCAATTCTATCGACTAGGTGTATGGGGTCAAGTTAGCACTACATACTAAATTTAGTTCGAAAAAGGGTCAACTCAATTTTTTCCAGAAAAACGAAAGCTACACATTTTTTCTTTCCACAACAAATTTTAAAGTTAAAAGCTACAATTAATGGCATAGTAACATATTGGATATCTCAATTCTATCGACTAGGTGTATGGGGTCAAGTTAGCACTACATACTAAATTTAGTTCGAAAAAGGGTCAACTCAATTTTTTCCAGAAAAACGAAAGCTACACATTTTTTCTTTCCACAACAAATTTTAAAGTTAAAAGCTACAATTAATGGCATAGTAACATATTGGATATCTCAATTCTATCGACTAGGTGTATGGGGTCAAGTTAGCACTACATACTAAATTTAGTTCGAAAAAGGGTCAACTCAATTTTTTCCAGAAAAACGAAAGCTACACATTTTTTCTTTCCACAACAAATTTTAAAGTTAAAAGCTACAATTAATGGCATAGTAACATATTGGATATCTCAATTCTATCGACTAGGTGTATGGGGTCAAGTTAGCACTACATACTAAATTTAGTTCGAAAAAGGGTCAACTCAATTTTTTCCAGAAAAACGAAAGCTACACATTTTTTCTTTCCACAACAAATTTTAAAGTTAAAAGCTACAATTAATGGCATAGTAACATATTGGATATCTCAATTCTATCGACTAGGTGTATGGGGTCAAGTTAGCACTACATACTAAATTTAGTTCGAAAAAGGGTCAACTCAATTTTTTCCAGAAAAACGAAAGCTACACATTTTTTCTTTCCACAACAAATTTTAAAGTTAAAAGCTACAATTAATGGCATAGTAACATATTGGATATCTCAATTCTATCGACTAGGTGTATGGGGTCAAGTTAGCACTACACTTTTCGAAATTGGAAAAGTTAACTACGGCATTAATTGTAGTGTTTTTGTTGTAAATTTGTTGTGGAAAGAAAAAATGTGTAGCTTTCGTTTTTTAAGAAAAAATGGTATGTAGTGCTAACTTGACACACGTGATTTGAGATGGAATGAGCCAGTTGAGTATTTTTTTTTTAATGTTGTAGAACTCCTTTTAGCACAGCTTTCCACAACGAAAAGACGATGAAAATTAATTTATTCCAAATTTATGGCATGAAATTCTGCTTTTTAAATACACAGCAATCCAAAGTGTAATTTAAAAGCAACCATTGGAAAAATATTTCACACAAGAATAATAAACCAAAATGTCAATCTTTCCGATACGTAAGACCGGCCAGGAAGGGTCAAGTATAAAAAAGACGTCCGAAGATTATGTACAAACAAACCGATAGTGGAGATTATGCATAAGCCGGTCAAAATTTTAAAAAAATTACATCAAAACTGTGACTTTAACTGACATTTTCGGTAAAAACCAGATGTAGTAAGTTTGTACATAAATAATCATATTCAGCATCCCTAATTGATATATGTATGGAGTCGAAAAGAAGAGTAAAACTATGGTTTACGCAACCCGAAAATACAATTACCACTTTTGCCCTAACATTTTAAGGAAAAGTGATTTTGCAGTAAACAAAAAATACAAAACTACGTCTTAATTGAAATACATAACTATAAGCTATTTCAATCCACCCTATGCAGTATATCGTCACCGTCAGTAACGGCCATCGTCAGCCATTTTACTGATGAGGTGACGATCGTCGACGATAACAGTGACAATATTCAGCATAGGGCCGAATGTGATCCAAACTGTAGGAATAACAAACAAGCACCTAGGTGGTCAAAATCACAGGTTTTCCAAAATGCTGCCAATTTGCCAAACATATGTAAATGTAAGTGAATAAATTTCAGGGAAATCCGCAAAACCACGCACAAGTATTACCACCGAATTGTAGCGATAGCTCTAGACCCAGCAAACACAGAGAAATTTGGATTTCCACATTAGATAACTAGGGTAATTCTATAATCGTTCTCAAGTCGATTACGAAGTTAGAGAACTACATTAGAATTTTATTCGAGAACGATTATAGAAACAACGCAAATTCAAATAAATGTAAATAAGCAATACTCCAAATGAATGAATCATATATAATAGGGGTATTCTCTGAGTCTTGCAAAGCCCTTACACGGTGCACGGATTGCACGGTTTGCAACGCTGTCCCATACGAAAACCGGTTTTAACCGTGCAATCCGTGCAATCTGTGCACCATGCAAGGGCTTTGCAAGACTCAGAGAATACCCCTAATGTTTAAGTTCAAATAATTCATTATTATTTCATTGCAAATGCATTCAACACAAATTTTACAAACAAATCGTGTTGTTTATTAAAGCAAAAGAGCAGTTTGAAATTCACATTCGAATCCCATGAGAGATCAACATTAGAATTCGATTTGATAATTAATATTTTCTCGAGTCGAGAATATGTCCCATTTTTGTTGAGATCGCTATGATTCTCGATAGTTTTTCGAGTCTTTCTCTAACGTTTGAGATTGGAGCATGTGGCTAGTTCTCCAATCATTCTCTAATCGATAACTAACCTCAATGTTTGCTGGGGAGAATAATTTTTCATACAAAGCCAAAATGTATCCCAAAAATGTCCGCACGACTATATTGGACGCAATCACATAAAACACATGGGTCAGACGATTATGTTTAGTCACAACTGCAAACAATTAGGTGTCTCACAAGATGTAATGTCGTATTGTCGTATCTCGTAGTTTTTACCGGTTAAACACTAAGGGCCGGCTGTTCAATGTCTGGTTATCACTACTTCCCAGTTAAACATCATTATCGAGCTTCTACCTCCGATTTGTGTTAACCAGACATTGAGCAACCGGCCCTTAAATGAGGATTTTAAACCAAAACCAACTACTTTTTAACAATGTGAAACTCCATATTTCGTATCGTAAGTGTCATATTGTTGTCAGGGCTGCCAACATGGGTCAAACCGTGTAATTTTTGGTCCTATTTTACTTCTAATGGCACTTAATTTTTCAATTTGGCACAAAGTCCCAAACAAAAAAATCCTTTGCTTGTACTTCTTTTTCACAACTAAAATTTTCTAATTTCAATAGTGTTTACCACGGATTTATCTTATTTTGGCATTTGGCTTTTGTTTTAGGAATGTGTTTCTAATTGTAATGCTGAATAGGAAGAATTAGAAAAAATTGCCCCTTTTTTGGCACTTTTACTTTTCTATTTGACACATTTTGGCACCTTTTTATCCTCAATATAGCACTTCACAGCAAAGGATAGTTGGCAGCCCTGATTGTTGTATGTCATAAACTTTACAAGCTGCAATAAATGTTTAGAAGACTTGAAACCACAACCAACTATATTTTAGCATTGTGAAAATTCATAATATGACTTTTATGGTAATTCATTTTGGAACGAATTCCAGTCATCCTTTGTCGTTCCAAAATAAATCACTCTGTCGGAAAATTCAACCAACACCAATATATGTATATACTTTTATATTACGTTCATCCCGATTAAATTTGCTGTAAATATTTAAGTTTTCATTATTTTATATAAAGCTATTAAAATGCTTTCAATTCACCTTTTCATAAAAATATAATTAAATAATTACAAGAGTATTTTTAATGGTATTTTGGCGGTAGTTTTCTAATGAATCATATACACAAAAGCCAAGATATAAGTGTATCAGTTATATAAAGTAGAAATGTTTTAAACAAAATTAATCAGCTAACTTATAAACTTTTTATTCTCAAATTTATTTAAAATTAAATTTGGCAGATCAAGATACATACATATATACAGACATGTATACGAATCGTCCATTCTCACATAAACCAGTAAATACACCTAAGCAAAAATCTGAGCTTCAACCGACAGACATGCATATGAATGTGAACCGCCAAAAAAAATGATGCATATAAACAAAACTGTTGATATTATGAAAATGGTAACCAAATAAAATGATAAAAAGAGAAGAAAATCCAAAAATAAATAAAAAAATAAAGAAAATTTGTAAAAGTCAACCAAAACAAACATCAGTGGAAATAACCACAAACCTGTTCTGAAAGTGGGGAGAACGAAGACGAAAGTTATGCTAAGAGCCATCGAACATGCAACATTGCACAGATGGGCGCTCACCCAGCACCAGTGTTGCCATTTTAGCCGTTTTCCGGCTAGATTTAGCCGGTTGCGATAGCAAACAGCCGGAGAAATTTCGATTTAGCCGGCAGCCGATTTGTTAGCCGTTTTGCAGAAAAAAATTAGCCGTTTTTAGCCGATTTTGCTATTTGCCTTGTTTTCTTAAATTTCAAATATGTATATATGTTTCTATTTTTGACTAAGCGTCCCAAAATCTGTTAGAAATGGCTAAGGCTAGTAGAGAAAATTTTCATGTCAGGCAGGGTTGTATGAAATTGGTCCGATTTCGCTTAATTTTATTTTAGACGAAGAAGGGATTTTCTTGATAAAATGTTTGTTATAAATGTCTTAATCTTAAGTGTGAAGTTTTATTCGCAAACTTAGAAAATAAGAAATTGTTTCACTGTTAATACACTTAAGATGTGTTTGTGTTTAGATATAGTGCCAACAAACAGAATAAATATTACATGTAGATATTGTCTTCCCAGATAGCGCATATTCAATTCTGCCTAAATTACAAAACATGATTTTTGCCCACTCTCAAAAGTTTAAGGTAAGGGAAAAATTTATATTTTCAAGCACTATGTACACATATGTATTTTTTTAAACAAACTTTTTTGCTGAGAACTTATTTAAATTCCAAAAACCGAATGCCAACTGGAATTAAAGGAACCAACACTGAAGTAAGTCAAAATGAAAAGAAAAGAGCACAAATTTCTATGTAAAGCAAAACTCTCTGGGAATCCTACGAGACATCTGCCGGTCATATGACCGGTCATCTAAATGGGAGATCTGCAGTCTTTTGGCATCATATTTTACATCAGAATTGAAGGGATTTCTGAAAAATCTGACCAGTTCTTTTGTGTAACTGTGATTTTGCATCCCTTGTCAACATATGGCCTCGGTTGATGTTAACTTAAGGTCGTTGTTTTACTGCCTTAAAATTGAAGGGAAATTTTTACAGCGTTTTTTATGTGTATTGGTTTCTATTTGAGTGTATTGAGAATCGGTCAGTCTGAAAAGGCCTTGTAGGGAAGACAATAGGTTTGTTCGTCGAAAATCCAGCGAGAATTATCACTCAAAATATCAGATAGTAAGAAAAAATGCTCCCAAATTCTCTCTCATGTAGAGAAACTTGCAATTTTCTGTACGAACGCAAATTTGCAAGTTTTTCTGCCAGCTAGTGTCCACGGTTGCATTTCAAACAAAAGAAATTTGTATAGAATTTTTAAAATTCTTTCAGAGGGGCAAAAAACAGGATCTACGTGTATATATCTTGTCAGTCCAACTTTCTTCAACATACGTTTCAATTTCTTTGTCGGGTTTACTATATCGACTCTGGTTGAGATTGCATTCCGACTAAGAATACAGTTGTTTTTTTGCCGAGTACCTTTCAAATCATTGGAGTTAACTAAATTAATTAAGTAAACAAGTATTGAATTACATTTTTCATTTTAAAATTTTAAATTTTTAAATTTAACGAACTGGTTTATTCAAATTATCGTCCACAAAAAATCCAACCATATGCCACAATCAAATTTGAAAATTCTTGCTGGCAAAAATTTTTCCGGCTCGAATTTATAACTGCTCTCCAAGAAATAGTCTTTTTACTCGTGATTTATTTAAATAAAACATGTGAAATTTAGTTGAAACATTTTAGCCGTTTTTAGCCGGTTTTATTTGCCAATTTAGCCGGTTCGTCCAAAAAGTTCTGGCAACACTGCCCAGCACATAAACACGAGTAAGAATGCACAGTTACTGTAGCATACTAACAGACAGTCTCGTTGAAGTATTATTCAATGTAGCAACCAGTGATACCAACCTGAGGAGAATTCCCCGAATTTGAGTTTCTCGGGGGAATCGGGGAATGGATTTTAATTTGAGGGAATTCAATATACAAACGATTTTGATTTGAACGTTCCTATTGAGGATAAAATTGCATTTGTAAATTATAAATTGTTATAACAGTCTCTTATTTTACAAACTATGTTTCTTTGGGGAAAATCTGCAATCATTTTTTGATCAACTTCCCGATGACTTAGAGATTTGAAACTTCACATTGGCTCAGAACCCGATGATAATGCAATACGAAAGGTGAATTAATACGATAGGTATTTATAGTCCGATATGGTTTATATTTAGAACGTATATTAACTACATAAAAAGGAATAACTCCACTAAAAATGTTGCCGATTGGCGGCACTGGAGTCGTTATATTTGGTAAACCAGTCTTTATGGTCCGATTTCGTTCATATTTAGAAAGCTTGCTCAAAAATATGTGTTTTTACTATTAACTTATTGTTATTACGGGTATATTTCAAACGTAATTGCCTCATGCAACCGGGTGAATATTAAAGAAATTGCAAACCGCGCATAGCGACATTTTTCACGTTTTGACGTTTTCGTTTGATCTCTCTTTACGCGTTTCGTTTGCGCCACCAAGCCATTAAATTAGATTTTTATATTATAAACATGAAATTTTAAAAATAAAAAGACTATCCTTATTACATATATCACAATTAATGATATTTGTTGTTTCTTTTTTAATAAAAGTGAACGTGAAGTGAATATGTAGAAAAATTAATTTTGGAGGAATTACATTGGAAATAGGGGAATTTTTTAGGAATTTCGCGGAATTATACCCAAGAGAGTTTGCATCCCTGGTAGAAGCAGACTTTTATCAAAGTATTTAAAGCTGACGCATATATGTATGTAAGTATGTACATATGTACATGTCGCTAGTCCTCTGCAATAACGACAAACAAGGATATTTATGAGCTTATACAGGTAGGTTCTGAAATCCGAGTGAAAGGGGATTTTGAAATAAATCTAAATCCGAGGGAATTTTACTTTGGTGTTCTGAAAAACGAAAAATTTTTTCATTTTCGTACTCGGATTCGATTCACCCTCAAAATGAACATCAATCAGCTGCCAGCTGATAGTTCATAAATTTGTAATTTCAAAAATTGGTTAGAAATAATAAAATGAGCGCTTTAACTACACTTGCTACTATTTTTATTGATAACAAAAGGCGTGCAGGGAAATCTATAGATAGGAAGATCCTTAGGGACTGTTCCAATCCATTGGATGTTTCTGAATTGGTGTAAGTATTTTAAGTTTGCAATTATTTCCCAAACTAAACAATGAAATGTTCGCAGATTCGTGTCTAGCTACAGATTGAACAAAAGTGCGTTTTGTATGCTATTGAATATTAATGCTGCCCATATAAAAGGAACCTCCCTTCCTGCGCAACTGCAGTTGGCGGCAACACTTCGGTTTTTGGCAGAAGGCGGTTTTCAGAAAGCTATAGGAGAGGATAGCTTTATAACAATGAGGCAAAGTACGGTTTCAAAAGTCATTAAGCGTGTATACATTAGAAAAATACATACATATGTATGTTCCTCCTGGATAAAGTTAAGCATGACACTTTGGAATACCTGGAGTCGTAGGTTGCGTAGACGGAACGCATATAAAATTAACAAAGCCGGTAATTTTTGTTACCATCTCATAAGCTGGTAACAAATTATTGCCCCGTGAAATATGAAATGCCAGGATTTGCACAATTCTTCATAGCTGAATTGCTGAACTGCATTACCAACGTAGCAAGAATCGCGGTGACAAGAACTGGTAACATTTTTTGGTAATACAATTTTCCGGTTACAAAATCGATAACGTGCAGAATAGACCTGATAATATTACTTTTCATTTTGTGAATTTGGTGCAAGGTCAAATAAAACAATTGCATGTAATATTTAAAAAACACAAGATGTAAAGTTATACCTTGGGTTTATTAATGCAATATATACATATAAATACTTATTTCTTGCTTACAATGTTGGTAAAATGAAGGATGTAATTAAGTAACTTAACCACTTATTCAGAATTTTCATTGTAATAATTTAAATTGCCAATTCAATTTTGCGCTTTCCTTTTGCGAATCTTTCTATTATCCTTTCAGTGTCAATTTTAATATCTAAGTGTACGTGTAAAAGTGCTAGACCTATCAGTCTTTCTTCATTCATGGTACTACGCAACCATATTTTTAACCGACGAAGGGTTGAAAAACTTCTATCGGAAGTAGCGTTACTCGCTGGAAGTGTGACCAGAATGCGGAAAAGTTGGTTAATCAATGGAAAAGCATTTACCAAGAACTTCTGCTGCTGATTTTGGGAATGACTTTATACTCTCCTTCCAAATTGATACCCTCTTTTTCTAAGAAATGTTCGTATCGTTTTCCAAGCGATTTTACGCGTTCGATAGCATTATTTTTTTCGTCAGGTGTATTATATTCCCCAATTTTAGATGGAATTAAGTAGGTCAAATCAAAAATGTTTAATGTCTTTTTCGGCAATCTTTCTCGGAGATCGAGCAAAATATTATACAATAGCGGTATAAATATTGCCTTTCGATAAAGATCTTCAGTGTTAGATGCACGATAATTAGCCCGAAAATTTTGTCTATTCGCTCTCCGAGGAAGGACAATGTCAAAATCCAATTCCTTAGCGATATCGGTAACTTTTGAAAATATATTAGAAAAATTTGTGTCAGCATTTTCTCTATAATTTCGAAGAATATTCACATTGACTGCTTCGGTAGAACGATTCAAGTCAAGCGAGGGCGTTTGGAGAAGTAAACTTTTGATTTTTTAATATAACTTTTTAATTTTTATTATATTTTTCAAGTCAGTCATATTTTTATGCGCATAGAAATGTGTAACCAGTTGAAAGTGAAATTTGCTACATACGTGCACCGCGGAAATAGACAAAAAGTAGTATCAGAAAGTTCGATTTCACATACATACATTCATACAGCCCAATTTTGAATACTCCCAGGGAGTTTGTTCTCCGGGTATTTGTTTCTCCCGAGAAAGAAATCCTCAAATGATTTACTCCCAGGAAGTAGCATTTTCCCCGAAAAATTTGGAAGGAGAGAGCTTTTTGATACTTTTTTGACAGCTCAACTCCGCCATTTAATATAAAAATTCCGCAGGGAATTTTTATTCATGATAGGAGGAAAGGGAAAAGAGAGAAAACTCCCAGGGAGTTACTGTTCAGAATCGGCCTGATAGTATCTACATACCCATTGTTGTAATTTTTCACGTTGACGAAGAGTTTTACACGATTTCTTATTCTATAAATAATCTTGTGTAAGCCTAAAAAATGGTTACGATTGAAAATTATAATAATAAAAAAAAAACTAACATTTTTTTTCAAATTTTTCGTTTGAGGCAATATATTTTATCCGAAATTTTGCTTTTTCGAGCAAGGTCAATTCCCGTTCTGCGTTATAGTGAGTCAAAAAAAGTCAAAAATTCACAGCGAAATACATATGTATGTATGTAAGTGGGTGTGTGAAAGTGTTCAGCCTTATTGCCTATTCCACACAACACCACTTTGTAATTGCCAAAATGTGCAAAATCTGTGAAATGTACAACTCGTGTGATCCCTGCTTAAGACCCGTTATTGTGCTATTGCATTCATCGATTTAAGGAATTATGTACATGCATACATATGACGACTCCTCCCAAGGTTAATTGTTAAATGTTTCAGCAACATGACAATGCTGTCGCAACATTTCTTCCCCTCTGCAACATTGAATTTTTCGAACATGCAATGTACTACTCACTGTTGTTCGCTATCTCTCCATTATCGCTCTCTACACAAATGTACATACATACATATGTACATTCATACATAGCTACGCTCTCTTACAGGTCGTCGGGGCTCGATGTATGAACGTTCATATGAATTCATGACCAGCTGCCTGTGACAACTGAAAAAAAATTTAACAGGCAACACAACAGCGCAGAATGGCTAAGCCGGCAAAGGACAGACGGTCGCCAAACACAACATACCTCCCAAAAAAAAAAACCATTACAATATTTACCGAGTCGTCATTTCCAGCGTTCGTAGGTACACATGGTGAACTAATGTGCTCCAGAGCGCATGTACAAATTTGCCGGCACCCGTATGTGTTTCTTTATATGTGTGTGCATGTGTATTAACACAGCAAAACTGGGTACAGTTGCCGACAAAACACATTCACACAGCAGACTCAACAGCTACTATTTTTCAGACCGGTCGTTCGTTAGCTCTTGGTTCTGAGCCTGCAGAGCGTAGCGAACGAAAACGGAGTTTCGCTCATACCCAAAGTTGCCATATGGAGATATTTTTTATTAAAAAATCCTAACATTAAAACATATTTTTAGTACACACGTATACATTAGGGTGGTTAATTTTTAGGTGATATTTTTGAATTTTAATCTAATTTTTCGTCTTTAAAAAACATTTTTGGGAAAAATTTGTGTACAGATTTGTAGGGCATGAAATTTGCTACAAAAAAGCTCAGATGCATTGTAGCAATGAATAGGAAGCAATTTTCGGATGCTAATAAGATAACATTAATGCTACCACTGACTCAGAAATGAAAAACAAAAAATTACCTCTAATTGCACTGGTTTACAGCAAAAATGTCCTATGGATGCCACTATGTAGAATTGCTCGGTGATTCCGAAAATCGAGTTATTTTTATGGACAGGTACGTTCTCGATATATTTGAAATGTACCGTTATTCAGCTTAAAAAAGAGTGGTTCCACTTAGTCACGTATATCTCACTAACGAATTAATCAATCGTAATACGATATACCACAAATGAAAGCCAATGAAATTCTACATTATAAGCTGAATAACGGAAAATTGCAAGTATCTCGATTTTCGGAATCACAGAGCAATTCTACATCGGAATTGGATAGTGGCGTCATTTGTGACCCAGTGATATTATCAAAATTTATATTTATCTACTATGTAAACTTAAAAGTACTTCTTGAAATAGGAAAAAATTAATAGCTCAGTATTTATTATAAGTTAATTTCTAATGTAAGGATTAAAAATTTCGACTTAAAAGGGATATGGTGTAAATTATTATTAACATTTATCTTTCCAGCTCTATAACTCAAAAACCGTTGGTCGGGGGCATTTTCTGAGGGAAATGCCCTACAAAATCCAAACAAAAATTTAATACCGAAGAAGCGAATTGAAACCGAAACAAAATTTTCTCTCGTTATTTATATGGAAAATCGAATTTTAGAATGAGCCAAGCCTGTATGCGCACGCTAAAATAAATTATGTACATATTATACATGTAAATGGCAAGGAAATTGGATTTACAAGAAAATATTTTAAAAACTTTACAAAAGTGGCATGATCGGTATTTAAAGAATAGGTGATTGTTAAGCGGTAAGTTTCCGGCAACTAGAAGGGGTCTCGTGATCGCGAAATTGAAAAAATATATATATATCCACACTAACGAAAGATCCAAGACTTCAGGAAAAAAATTTACGAGTTAGGTTAATTTCCGAGAATCATTTTTGCGTGAAACTAAGAAAGAAGCAGCGTTGAAGACTTTCGAAAAAAGGTCCATAAAAACCCTGTCAAGAACAAGAACACATACAAACCGATTAAATAACTGAATTTTTTTTTTTTTAATTCGTATGCTTTATAATGTTTCAGTGAAAAAATTTCTCAAAAAATCCTTGTAGGGCAGTCCGACTATACTTGTGGCAAAAAATCAGCTCAATTGTGATATCGGAGACAATTAAAAATGATTTATATGTTGAGGAATGCTTCAGAAAAGATCGATTCCATTCTTAAGCATGGATGAAGGATCCACTTTGTTTTGGCTTCATCTCACTACGGCGCATCAGCCTTAGAGTCGTAGTCGTAGTAGGGAAGCAAGTATGTAAAGTTACGGTCAAAATAATAGAATCAAAATGCTATAAACCTAAATACTCGAAATCTTGTTAGGAAATCTAATTAAAAAAATCAAAATTTAGACGAATAGTTTTTTAAGTTTAATTAGTTTTCGTGAACTTTGTGCAAGCTTTGAAACTTTTATTTATGTGGTATCAGATATAGGTCGACCCATATTTTAAATGAAAATTATTAACAATAAATAAATAGAGATACATAAGTTGCCAACAGCATCATTTTGAATCTTGGTTCTATCATTTTGACCATAACTGTATGTAGGTATGTAAATTTGGTTTAGCTGACACAGTGGTTTTCAACAGCTGAGAGCGGGGTTGAAAATTTAAACTTTTTATTTAGAAATGAAAGCCCAGTTAGTCTATGCTGAACTTACTTACAGGTCAATTCCGAACGTTACCGATGATTTTGTAAGCGGAAAACCACTTCTTTCACTGCAATTCTATATACATTGGTAATATTCAGCAATTCAGCTATGAAGATTTCTGGAAATTCTGGTACATATTGGATATTTCATTCAGAATAAGTCTGTTAGTGAAAGATTGCTCACCACGTCAACTTAAGCCAGGAGCGAATATATTTTTGTTTGTATTTTCTTTTTCAGCTGAAGGTAGTTCGCCGCTTATAATGCCACATCAAAAAATGTATGCGAAAACAAATGTTTGCGTTCACTTAATTTTAAGAAACACAAAAACGAGATCTTGTAGGCCTGATTATCTCCGAATCTTAAGAATCTAAAATCTACAGGTTCATGTTTATCATTTTATGTACTTATGTACCGCACACGATCTTCAAAAGTGACACAATTCAAAATTTGGAATTTTCGAAATTATGCGCTAAAAATGTGCACAGAGCTTTTATTTACCTTTCAGCAAAAGCTGGAGCAAATTTTTGTTATGAAAAAAAAACCCAAGTTAAAGTCTCCTTTAGCCGTATAATTAGCATGTGGTAAGAAATAGTTTTTCACATTTTCTGACGACGTTTAGTTTTGAATTGAGTTACCTTTGAAGATCGTGTGCGATACGATTTTTTTAATTTTAAAAATAATATGTTTTAGTTTTTGAAAAGCTGTCAACTATCTCAAAACATACACATTTAATTTAATATTTATTATTTTTTGTAAAAGTCTAGCTTATTATATATATAAAATGGAATCATTTCAAACTTTGTAGAAAAATTCAACAAATTTTCACCAAAATTTTTAACTTCTTAATTTTAATAATGCCAATTTATTTATATTTTTTATGACGGAGTTACACATTTTGTTCAATACGAAAAATTCTCGCATACTGCATACAAATCTATGTGATCTAGACATGTGGAAACATAAAAAAAAAATCCCGAAACTGGTCAAAATGAAGCACACAAAAAATCTTGCTACATATGCTAAGATATACAATATACACTGCCGGAACAAAGTATTGGCACAGCAAATTTTTCTCAATATATGCAACAATTTTCAACCTAATATTTTTCCGCTAATTTCGTATAAAAGTATAGTTCATTCTACAACAAAAAACATAAAAATATAATTCCTACACTTTGTGCAAAACTCGCGAAAATTCAGCAAAATTTCATGAAAATTTTCAATCAGATTTTTAAGAATTTTTTTGAGTATGCAGATTGTAGCCCAATCAATTTTATTATAATAAAGTGCAAGGAGAAGCTCGGCCAAACACTAACATATGTGTAAGCGCCAATCTATTATTATTATTATTAAAGGCAAGTTTAAAGTAGCTAGGAATTACCGTTGATTTTTGGCAATTTTTTTTCGCCCAGTCTCTTCCATACAAAAATTTTTTTTCGAAAATACTTTATATGGAAAAAATGCAAAACACCTTCAACAAAAAAATTCTCAAAAATCAACGCGATTTTTGACTAACTCCGAACTTGCATTTTTTTTTATTAAAATTTAATGGGCGGCAAAACTGCATATTCAAAAAAATTCTAAAAAATCTGATTAATTATATCAATAGTTGAAAATTTTGATGAAAATTTGCTGAATTTTCGCGAGTTTTGCACAATGTTTAGGAATTTTATTTTTATGTTTTTTGTTGTGGAATGAACCATATTTTTATACCAAATTGGCGGAAAAATATTAGAATAAAAGTTGTTGCATATATTGTTAAAAATTTGCTGTGCCAATACTCTGTTCCGGCAGTGTATATACATATGTACATAATTAGAATTTTAAATGTCCACGTCTATGTACGAAAAAAACAAGCTCTTAATTATAAAAATATCGCAATCTAAAAACTCAAATTTTGGGGTAATCGGACTAAAACGGCAACGCTGCTTTCTCGCCGGGCGCAATTCTCAACCCCAACAAACAATGCCGATTGCTAGCCGCAGATGCTGCTTTGAACGAATTGCTCCTGTCTCATATTATAAACAAAGCCATGCCAAGTACACATTTGATGCTTGTGCAAAAGTTCGTCGTGAATGAGTTATGCTGAAACCATGAACACAAGTGGAATTTGTAGCGAACTACAAGAAATTTTGGGCGATATGCACATATGTATTTCGATACAGTAGAAGCTCACAAATTAGAAGCAATATGTAATTGAGATGGTTCAAATTTTCGAATTGTTCTAATTTCTGAAAATCTATCAAGAATCAGTTCTGTTTTGGACTTTATGCAGCTGATTCCCGACTTGACCATATTAAAATCACGAGCTAGGTTATTTGAGACTTCATCCCTTTTGCAAAGTAAGTGTATTTTTAATGTTTAAGCGATATTTTTCACAAGCCACTTCCACTTTATGCTGCTTTGTAAACAAAACTTTACTGGTGGATACATACACTGAGATAAAAATTGCCATATCCTTTTGTTTCACCTATGATTTTGCGCCAAACGCCCTTTGGTTTACTTTGAACAGATTTATTTTTGGAGATTTTTTCATTTCGTTCTGCTTGACTTTTGATAAAAACTGCCACCGCAACTTTTTAGCAACTTAGAACTTACACTTTATTATATCAACTAAAATTTAATAGGCTATAAAACTTCATACTCAAAAAAATTATAAAAAATATGATAAAAAAGTTGAGAATTTAGATTCTACTTTGCAGAATTTTTATATGTTTTGCGCAAAGCTTGAAATTTATATGGTTCTTGTTAGATAGGCTGACTTCCAAAACGCCATAACGTCAAACTACAAAATATAACATTGTATACTTTTCCAAAACGCAGCCGAGAAGTTATCGAAACGCATCGCTCGAGAAATCAGTGCATCAGAAACAAAGTTGATGTTTCGTTTGTTATTGGTTAGCATTGGTATTTTAGAAATTGAAAATTCAGAAAATTGTTCATTGCTACTTATATTGAATATTTAAAATATGCTATGTACATGGTTTGAATGTGTCGCAACTCTGCATATACAAACAGTTTGATTACCGCAGTATAACAGTTTTCAAACATTGTATTGATACGTTTTGGAAGTCATATTGAGCACTTGTTAGTTATTGCACCTTTATACAAAAAAATATATAAATAATATATATTAAATAAACAAAAGAAATATAGCCCAAACTGGTCAAAATAAGGCGTATCTATTATTTTGGCAATGGCTGTTTGTACATATCTAACTTCCGCCAAAATTTCTTCTTCATCAACACATTTAACTGGAAAAATACTGTCTTTGTTTTGTTTGCGAACATTAAAGGATTTTTGCTTCTCCTGAACGTTTACAATTTTTCGAGTTGTGACTATTTTTGATTTACAGTGTGATTTGTGTGTGTTTATATACATATGTATGTACATGTATGAACATATCATATCTGAGAGACTATCTTTGCTGCAGCCGCTTAAATAAAATAGGTACTGAGTAACACTACCCTAATATGAAATATAACAGCCGTAGTACAATTACAATCTCTTATCAATTATATGTATATTTAGATACATATGCATTAGGGTGGGCCGAAAATCCGATATTTTTTTTAGAATTTTTATTGGTAGAAGCAAATATATGTTTCTTTAAATATCTACTTATGCTTAGAGCGTAAACTGAAAATTTTCGGTTAATATCATAGGCTCGCCCAAGTTGCACAGTGTTCAAATGATTTCTTTTCTTAACCTACTTCGAACGCTAATTTAATTATCTACCAAAATCAGATATATTAGCAAAATAGCTATTTTTTTAAGTATGCTGTCATTACCAATATATTAGCTAAATTTAATTTGACCAAAATTAGTGAGGAATTGAGTTTCGTATATAATTAGCAATTTATTAATTATTTTTCACCCACAAATACAGTATATTTTGCTTAGCTGCCCATTCTTCTTTGCACGAAAAACTTGTGCGCTTAACCGAAAAAAGCACTTAAGCGAAATTTCTTTACTACTTGAATGAGAAAGGTATCCGAATCCCTTTGAAACCAAATAATGGATGAGCACCTACCACGTAGAAACTACCGCAAGCGAAATTTTTTCCCGAATGGTATCTAATTATCTATATAGTAACATCAAATTATAGCCGTTTTCTGCGAGATGAGAAAAATAAATAAAAGCTTGTCAAATTAGGGTAAGTGTAGAGCCAGTTCAGGTAAACGTAATACCTTCTTTGCTAATTGATAACAGTTGCACGATTTTTAAGGCAGGTATCGCTAATGTGCAGGTATGTTGAATGGATCTATCGGAGCAGTTTCCTTATAAATGTTAAAAATAATGCCGATGATGCGCATTTTGGGGGAGGGATCTTAAATGTGCACTTAAACATAAAGGCAGCAAAGCAAAATATACTGTATTTTGTTCATGGACAGAAATACCGCATTTCTAACAAAAATCGCAATTATTTCAGAAACTACTAATCGCAAATATGAAATATGTAACAAAAATTTGATTTCCTGTAAAAGGAGCAATTTACCAAAAGATTTTCACCCATAACAGTTAAATTAATGTAAAAACTTTTTTTACTAAAATTGCAAATATCTTTGAAACTATTAGTCCTGCATAATATTGTGAGAGAATTCAATTTGTAATCGAAGTGAGTAAGGAAACATTTTTTGAACAATGAACATGGATTGACTTGGGCGAGCCTAGGTATTGACCGAAAATTTTCAACTTTCGGACACATTTATTTAGAGCATAAGGAACCATATTTTTGCTATTAACAATACAAATTCTAAAAATTGGATTTTAGGCCCACCCTCCTATGCATGCACAAATGGATTTGAGGTCAAAGTATATGTTTGTACGTTTGTGTGCACACACATATGAACATATCCATACATCCCAGTGGGAAAGGGTTATGTTTGAGAATGCATAAAGTAATGGATAGCCTCTATAACCTATGCACGAAAAGATGCAAGAATTTCTCTTCAGTGTTGTCATACGAAAGTAATGTGACCCATGTACATAAGTAGTTTTTCAAAACTATAAAAGGAACCTATAAATTGTGTTAGGGGACGGGGAAAAGTGGCAATGGAAGCTGGACAGCTGGTGGACTCCAGACGAATTTGAATGGCTTGCCAATGTTGTAAAACGCGAAATTTGGGGAATAAAAATCACGGAGTGTTGCTGACAGTTTAGTCGTGTAAATTTATTTAAAAAAAAAATTCACAATATGTTTGCTTTTTTCAAACGTGTGTAAGTGTTCGCGCAATATGGCGTACCGATCAAAAAACTACAATTTCAACCACTTTCGAGGCAAAGGCAACCGCGTAGACCGTTGCACAGTGGTTCAAAATTTGCATTTTGTGTTCACAATTCGGTTTGGGAGAACCTTACAATTGTTTTCAACTAGTTTTTATTATGAACATTTATTAACTGGAACAAGAGAATCGATTTTCTTTGCACTAAAAAATTTAATACAAACAAAACGAAATTCCGGAAATCGGGCTCAATTGGTCTCTTGCAAATATATTAGCTTTCATTTAAAAGAAAAATTAATCAAATTGACTGAAATAACAAATTGAGGCACACAAGTCCTGCGCCCCCTGCGCCTCGTCGATATTCAAGCCACGCTAGATACGTCGCACCGCGGTCACCCAACTGTTGGTGCACGACGCACTAAAAGAACTTACAAGAACTACAAGTGGCACTAGCCTAGGGCTGCCAGACGTCCCGGTTTTCCCGGACATGTCCCGGTTTTAGACTATTTGTCCCGGTGTCCCGGTCCAACCTTAAAATGTCCCGGGTTTCGTTTAAGTGTCCCGGTTTTCGATTTGATTGCACAAATTTTGCATAAAAATGACTACACTGAGAAATAAAACGCGTTGTAATATTAAGAAAAATTGTATGAATTTACTGGGGGAAATAACGCATAGTAAACATACATTTTTTATTTGATTATCATTTTAAAATATTCGTATTTAAAAACAATACTTTCATACCACGCACACGAGGTGTTGAATTAAACTGAACATTTGAATGCACGAAGATGCTTGCTACAATTTGCTAATTTCCAGAGCGTCAGGGTTCAAATCCCATTACAGGCAGCATGGAATTTAAATATTTTTTAAATTAATTATGAAAAAGCATCCGTTAAGTGCAAAGCGCTTCATTTTAATATTGGCGTATTTCAATTGAATATGTAATTCTATACTAAATACTAAAATTTGTGTACTTACGTTTGCACAAGCAATAGTAAATGATTAATATAAGTATGTACCTAAATACGTTAAAATGACATGCACAGAGTTTTACAATTATATTAAGCAAAAGCCAGAAGTTTTGAAACAAGTTCACTGCAACGAAACAAATGACTGATATTTTAATATTACCTTGTATTTAATTTTTTTTTTTCTTTCGTGAGACCTAGATTACTTATAATTACCGTGCCGTACAAAATTATTGGCTCGGAGACTCTTTCATCTGACCACAATTTCTAATCAGATCTTTTAGAAAAATTTTGAAAATGTAGCTTTTGAGCCAATTAGTAAAGTGCAAGTCTCAAGTTACCAGAAAATTTCGTAAATTTTTTTACAATTATTTATTTTTTGCTGACAGTGTCTTCCACTTACAAAAAAATGTCGAACATAGTTTGTATGGAAGAAACTCTCAGTAAAAACAATAATCAAATAAATTATATGGGCTGCAAAACTTCATTTTCAAAATTTTTATAAAAAAGTCTAAATAGAAAGTTGCGAATTTGTATGCAAATTTATTTCATTTTCCCGAGTTTTGCACAAAGTTTAGAGATGTTATTTATATGTTTTCTGATGTATTTAGTATAAACTGTATTTTTATAAGGAACAAAAAAGGTACATGCATTGTGAAAAATTCTCTGTGCTTTAGTTGTGATAAATTGTTTTGTTTTGCTGGTGTACGTTGTAATGATCTCATGATCTCATGTTTTTATTTGTCAATGTTATTGTGGCTTGTTAATATTTTATTTTTAATATTTTTATTGAGCTTTGTACCACGATTGTTTATTAGGAAAAATTGAAAAAGCAACAAAGTCTAAGCGGTAGAAGTTATAGCACTATTTCGGAGATCACCACATCTCCTCATCAGACTTCTTTTTTCTAGACTTCAGCAGGGATCGAACCTGCGAATTCGATGTTCAAAGTCAGAAGCGTTAACCACTGAGCTATGTACATCCCGTAAACTCTTGTTGCTAATTCATTTTCCTTATTCCTTTTTATGTTTTTGTTTTTGTTTGTCAAAATAAAATTTTACTACATCCTTTCGTACGTAATTTTTGTCGAAACGAAAGGGAAGGGAGCGAGAGGCCTCTCCCCCCTTAAGTGTCCCGGTTTGGCAACAGAGATATCTGGCAGCCCTACACTAGCCGCTTTACGCGCCTAGGGCAGTTGACATATCGTGGAAAAAATTCATATGTAAGCCAGTTCCCAATATTTGTGTTGTTGTTACATTGCGATGCATCTTTTCGTTCAATCGTATTTACCCTCCAACATGTAGTTCAGTAATAAAATCTTTCCCAAATCATTTCGATAGATTCCCATATAATAATAATAATAGATTGGCGCTTACACATAGGTTAGTGTTTGGCCGAGCTTCTCCTCCGATTTGTGGCGTGCGCCTTGATGTTGCCACACAAAGCGGAGGGACCTACAGTGTTACACCGACTCCGAACGGCGATTGTATTTTTATGAGAAGCTGTTTTTCATGGCAGAAATACATTCGGAGGTTTGCAAATGCCTGCCGAGGGACGACCGCTGTTAAGAAAAAAACCTTTTTTTCTATATTTTTGCGATGTGTCTTTGACCAGGGTTTGAACCTTGGTGCTGTGGAGTGGAAGCGCGCACTGCTTACCACTACACCACAGCGGCCAATTCCCATATGGTAATAAGTAATTGATTTAACTAACACTTTGAAATTAATTTGTCAACTGGTGGCACCTCTTATCGAAAAAAAAACCTTAGCTCTTTCAAGCTCTTTCATTTGACACCCATTTTCGAAAATCGAATGAACGGTGCAGATCTGATGACATGACCAAAAATGCCTTTGGGTATTATTTGGGATTTTTCTTATTTTTTTCGCTCTATAACTTTCTAAACAACCAATAAAAAAGTGATCAAATTATTCCCACTTTGTTAGAAATCCGGAAACAGGTTTAGGGCCGGAAGTAGGTTTTAAAATTTATCTGCCCTTTAAACACAAATGTTGTTGGGCAGATAAATTTTAAAATAACTTGAGAAAACGACAATTAGTTAGTATTTCATCTAGTTCTGCAGAATTGTTCTGGATTTGTTATGTTAAAATAAGGTTTAAAACAAGTGTTTCTCAGTAGTTTCAGAAATATCACATTATTATATGGTCAATATGCGCCAAGAAGCTAGTGGGATTACAACGTTCACTAAACCCTGGGTAAACTATTGAAACTAGTTCCAGATGCTGGAACCTGCTAGCCTCGTGTTAATCTTCCACGTGATCAGATTTTAATGGAATTTCATATGCACATAGTACTTTTGTCTCGGAATGACAAATGATGTAGACTGGTGAATTTTCACACCCTTTACATTAGGAGACTGGTGACTGATATTATCCGGTTTTACCTAAAATTAGTTTTGCATTGGGTTTTGAATGGCTGCAGTACACCGTAGCATTTAGGTTGCTCTTATTGATTCTGCAAATAACCCTATCTTATGCTTATTATTTGTGCGGCATCTATTAATAACGGTGCTCATGATATACAGTGAAGCCCTTAAAAAATGTGCG
Organism: Rhagoletis zephyria; assembly: GCF_001687245.7. Lineage (NCBI taxonomy): Eukaryota > Metazoa > Arthropoda > Insecta > Diptera > Tephritidae > Rhagoletis > Rhagoletis zephyria. Next base: position 67,821 of record NW_016157328.1, on the reverse strand, counting down.
TAGTGATTTTGTTGTGATTGTTTGTGTGTGATTGTTTCCCAATAATAACCCCAACACTGTACAAATATGAAAGAAAATACATCATACAAAGTCGATACTAAGCAAAGGTTTTGGTACATCTATAAAATTATAGCAATTAAATATTTGTAATACAGAACGTGTCCGAAAATTGGTTTAACTCTTTAGAGCTACTACTTTCATTAACGCTACCGGAATACAAAAATCGATAGAGTTCACATCCAAGGATACACAAATAATATGCAACATATATACATATTTCAGCAGGACACCATAATTGCCAATAGGATCTAACAGGTGAGCTTTTGGATGTGCATATGCATACTCGTACATACATTTGTATGTGCTGACAGAACCACATATTTTTACAGCACATACATATTTAGGGGCGCAAAAATTATTTTCGGTGGGATATACAGATGTACATACATACATACATACATATCGTCACCTTAATTCACAAAGGCCTAAGCCAACAAATTTTGTATTTTACAGAAGAAGCAAAAAACATAAAATTAATATCAATGTGACAAGTAACTCCGTTGTTTTTGTTACTAACACTTCAAAAGTTTTGATGAAAGGTGTATTTTAGTACATCCTACTAAAATCTGTGAAAAACGCAGTTTCGAAAAAAGTGTTGGCTGTTAAGATAACGATATGTACATATGCACATACTAAGGACATAGTATGTACATGTAAATGTATACAAAATACTGTAGTTATACATATCCTTACCTTAATTCACAAACTGCGTTTTTCACAGATTTTGGTAGGATGTACTAAAATACACCTTCACTAAAAAATTGAAAGTGTTAGTACCAAAAACAACGGAGTTATACCACTTTTTGTGGCACTGTGGTTTTTGATTTTCTTTTTATGTTTTTTGCTTCTCCTGTAAAATAGAAAATGTCACTACGAATTCACCAAACGGTAGACTGTCTTAATTGTGGCATGCATTTTAAAAGTAGTAGAAAGGTAGGCAAATATGATCAAGTTAAAATAAAAGGTATTAAACTTATTGCAACTGAACACGTGTGAGTTCTGTAATCAACTGACATTTATTCATTTCATTTTCAATCATCTTCCACTTCTTCTTTACACATATGTCATTCTCTTATAATTCTCCAATTATGTATTACACTCTCATTTATGACATCTCTCCCCTCCTTATTATCTACGGTTATATAAGAATTTAATACATATAATGTATCAATGCTATATTAAAAGTATAAGAACAATTCAAAATTTATGCTAAAATAATGCATTGATAACAAAACATTCAATTAAATTCGATTCGAAATATAGGTTGAAACGCTATATACTTATGTACATATATTAGTTGTAATTAGGTAAATAAATTCTTTAACTCATTTTTTTTTTTTT
>NW_016157328.1:64440-64719 GCF_001687245.7 Rhagoletis zephyria | reverse complement strand
ACTTATGGTTACATGTGTATATCTTGGTAACCGCTACAACAATTTCTTCCAAACTGGGCACAGTGGTTGGCCTTAGTACAGCATACTAAACGGCTGAAAATTTAAATTAGCGTCCTTAAATTTTGAAATATTGAAATTTCAAGCATTTCTGAAATTTACCGTTATATGAAAAGCGGCCTCAATTTTAGTCCGATTTCAACAATTTTCAACGGTTTGCTTTTATGTGGCAAGCACAATAACCATACCGAGCTTGGTACAAATTGCTAGAACGGTTAGCGA
>NW_016157328.1:1966-64415 GCF_001687245.7 Rhagoletis zephyria | reverse complement strand
GCTTATCATGTAGCGGTAGCTTTCGGAAAGGTGGAAAACATATATTTAATACTTGCGCCGGGTATTTAATGTTCGGCTCCGCCCGAACTTAGACTTTCTTACTTGTTTTTGTAATAACTATTACTCAAAGGTTCCGTGACTCGTCGCCAGCTATTGCAACTGAACACGTGTGAGTTCTGTAATCAACTGACATTTATTCATTTCATTTTCAATCATCTTCCACTTCTTCTTTACACATATGTCATTCTCTTATAATTCTCCAATTATGTATTACACTCTCATTTATGACAAAACTAATAAAAAAAGTACTAACTCATCTCATCTAAGCGGAATCGCCTGCTTGAACCTTCTAAGGATTAATTAGTAGCGTGTACTGCCAAGAAAATTCTCGTGTGTGTGAGCTGGATCATTTAAGTCCCTACTAAGAATTAAGCTTTTCTTATAAAATACAATTTTAGCAAAGTTTTTTTAGTTAAGTAAAATCTGAAAATTTTTCGCATTGTAGTCAATTCATTTTGAATTGTGTAAGGCCAATCCCTTGGTATGTAAAACTTGATTTACGCGACTCAGGAGATTGTGAGGTCACCGCCATCCAAAAAAAAACACGATTGGCCAATTTCTTTTCCAGCCTAGAGGACTAGCATATTTAGGGTATCTACCAAACTATGCCCAATTGTTAGTATCCTAAATGGTGGTTCCCAAAAGAAAACGAGGTCACCATCACGATAGAGCCGATAGAATTGAGATATTGAAAATTTTACAGCGGCATTACGGAAAGAAAAATGTGTACCTTTCATTTTTTAAGAAAAAATGGTATGTAGTGCTTACTTGACACCATACACCTAGTCGATAGAATTGAGATATCTAATATGTTACTATGCCATTACCAGTTGAGTAGACTGTGTGTGTTTGGATAGAGAGCGTCAGATTGCCAACCTTTGCGTCGACGGATTCAACTTTTGACACACGTAAGACCGGCATTGCTGACAGTTGGGCTGACTTCCAAAATGTATCAATACAATGTTTGAAAACTGTTACGCTACGCGCACACTGCAGCCGGCATCGGCCAAATTGTACTCGGCCGATATCGGCTATATGCGGGCAATATTAATAAACACTTGCGATTATATGAGCGCTCTCACACATAAACCGATAACCGAACCGACATCGGCCGTTGACGTCCGTCAGTCACGATTAATTCAAACATGTTTGTTTTTCTCGTCCGATGTCAGATGAAAATTACCAAAATGGACTGCGAAAAATTAACTTATTGGGTGCAAAAATAAAAAAATTACATATAAAATCACATGTTTAGAGTATGTCAATTAAAATGTATCAAAATATTTTACTGCTCGCAAAATTGTAATGAAAACTTGATTTGTGTGTACAAATACGGTCGGCAAATAATCTGGTTAAGTGTGCGCATCATTTCGGACGGTCAAATTGTTCGGCAGAAATCGGTCGGCCTATCGGATGCAATGTGCGCCTGCGGTATTCAAACTGTTTGTATATGCAAGTTGCAACACATTGCAACCACATACATTGCATATTTTAAATATTCAATATAGCAATGAACAATTTTTCTGAATTTTCAATTTCTAAAACACCAATGCTAACGAATACCAAACGAAGCATCAGTTTGGTTTCTGATGCGCTGGTTGCTCTAGCGATGCGGTTCGGTAAACTCTCTGAACTTGGCAGGACAACTTTTTCTCAAAGCAAAAATTCCTATCGCATAATTTGCCGTTAATTATCCGTGAAAAGAATAATTTTGCCGCGGACATATTTTAAAAAATATCGAGTGCCCTGCTAACTTCCGTGGAAGTTAGCAGGGCACCTTCTGAAAACCGATAAAGGAAACCAGCTAAACCCAAACTAACTTCTGATAATTGCCGTAAATTATCCGTTGTTTATCCGTGAAAGAATTATTTTGCCGCGGAAACATTTTAAAAAATATCGCGTGCCCTGCTAACTTCCGTGGAAGTTAGCAGGGCACCTTCTGAAAACCAATTAAGGAAACCAGCTAAACCCAAACTAACTATCTGATAATTTGCCGTAAATTATCCGTTGTTTATCCGTGAAAAGAATTCCACGCAAGTTAGCAGGGCACGCGATATTTTTTAAAATGTTTCCGCGGCAAGATAATTCTTTTCACGGATAAACAACGGATAATTTACGGCAAATTATCAGACAGTTAGTTTGGGTTTAGCTGGTTTCCTTAATTTGGTTGAATAATTCTTTTAAGGGATAATTTACGGCAAATTATCAGATAGTTAGTTTGGATTTAGCTGGTTTCCTTTATTGGTTGTCAGAAGGTGCGTGGAAGTTAGCAGGGCACGCGAAATTTTTTGAAATATGTCCGCGGCAAAATTATTCTTTTCACGGATAAACAACGGATAATTTACGGCAAATTATGCGATAGGAATTTTTGCTTTGAGAAAAAGTTGTCCTGCCAAGTTCAGAGAGGTGTTCGGTAACTTTTCGGATGCGTTTTGGAAAAGTATACATTGTCAATATTTTGTAGTTCGGCGTTATGGAACCTTATACTTTGTACGTATGCAAAGCAAACGACGTTTGGGAAGTCAGCCGTCTATAACGTTGAGTTTACACGAGAATATGTATTAGTTGTCACATTGTTTGACTAAAGTAGGCGTCGGGACAATAAACTGTCTTCGAAAGGTCAAAGACTGTGATGAAGAAAATGAGAGAAGAGTGAATATATTAGTAAAAAAGTATGAATGTATTGCTAATGTATCTGTAAAATTGACTTGTGTAAACCCCCAAGTACGTGGTCATAAAGAACAGCTGATTTTTGTTTACAGACGCGCAGTGGGGTAAACGACCTTGAAACTGGGAATCAATTCATACGTACATTTAATTTCAAATATTTTGATATATTTGTATAACTAACACCAAATAAAGTAAAAAAAAGACAAATAAGAAAATAGTTAAGTGGGATTTTTTTTTTTATTAAGGGTTTTATGACATTACCAAAGAGTGAAAAAGGTGAAGCTTTAGTTGTTTTTCTTATACATAATTTTTATTATTAATGATAATTTGTTAAAATTATAATCATCATTAATTATAAACTAAATATCATCACTATCATTATCATTATCTTCATCACTTTAATAATAATAATAGATTGGCGCTTACACATATGTTAGTGTTTGGCCGAGCTTCTCCTCCGATTTGTGGCGTTCGCCTTGATGTTGTCACACAAAGCGGAGGGACCTACAGTTTTACGCCGACTCCGAACGGCGATTGTATTTTTATGAGAAGCTGTTTTTCATGGCAGAAATACACTCGGAGGTTTGCCATTGCCTGCCGAGGGACGACCGCTGTTAAGAAAAAACCTTTTTTCTATATTTTTGCGATGTTGCTTTGACCAGGGTTTGAACCCAGGCATTGTGGAGTGGAAGCGCGCACTGCTTACCACTACACCACATCATCACTTTACGGAAGTAATAATTTCAAAAGACTTCTTCATTGAGCAGATTAATTCACTCACGTTGCCAAGTCATGGAATAATAACTTTTGTTAATTGTTTATGAAAAAGTAAACATCATTGTCCTTTATAGGTAACTTTTATACATTAATGAATCCGAATTGTAAAAATTGTCTCTATTTTTTCGTTAAGCTTAGAAAGTAGTTTAAAATATATAACGTTTAATAAAAACAATCATCATATTCGCTTGCGTCATTGTCATCGCTATCAACATCTTCATAATCACTTTAGTTGTCCATAATCATCAAATGTTTTGCTTCTTCCTTCAAGTGTTTGGGCTAGTTTTCTCATACTTGATATAACAGGGTCGGAACTGATCAAAAGTCTATTGAATATATCTTCATGCGTCTTTTTTATGCTGCACTTTCGGGACAAATAGGGAACATTTGAAGGTCACAAGTCTTCGTTTCGTGCTTCCAAAGCTTCTTCTGACAATTGACCATAGGTTACAAAGCGTGGGATATCATCTCTGACCCATGGATGAAATATTTGTGGAGCGTTGGGGGCATTTTGTCATTCTCCGTCTACCCGTAACTGTGTTAGTTAAAAGTATCATTACTATCATTATTTCTATTCACTGCGCATGGAATTCATGCACAGAAGTGAAATAATTCTAAAAAATCATTCGTAACTTTTAGCCATTTGAAACTTGTACTTTGTTCTACTGGAATTCAATGAGCTACAAAACAGCATACTCTCTAGGAATTCTAATTAAAAAAGTTAGAAATTTTTACGAAAGTTTATTGATTTTTTTAAATATCGCACAAAGTTTTAAACTTGGATTTACACGGGTTTTGTTAAAAAATGAACTATATTTTTATATGAAAATAACCAAAATTAAATAGCAAAAAAAAATATGTTAAAACTTGTCGAAATGTGGTGCGGCTATAATTATTTCGACCACTGTATATTGCAAGAAAACGGTTAAGTTTTGGACAAATATTTGATTACATAGTGACGTAGAATTTTATATACTTTCATTTGGTACTAAAAACTTCTTTGTACTTTGAAATTCATTTTTTGAATTAATCTCCAATATCGATATCAATTACCCCACTGTGAGCCGCAACACCTTCATTGTGGCTTATCTCAACGTTACGTACACCACTTCCTTCGCATACTTTTCCGTTATTGACGTACAAGTACCCATTCTGACGGGGCTATAACCCGTACAATACAGGACGGATGGTCACCGTATACATACCATATTTTTTTAAATTAGAGCTAATTTTTTTTCTTTTCACAACAAAAAAGTTATAATTAATGCCTTAGTTAACTTTTCAAATTTCGGAATGTGTAGTGCTAACTTGAGAGACGTATTTCCTTTTTAATGCCGCCTTATGGGCAAACCACGTTCTGTTGACAAATCGTTGGGTGACCCGAAAATTTTACTTCAGATTCCGATTTAGCGGAAACCGTTGATAAACCTAGTGAAAATGTTTGCCATTGTACAGTGTAATCATAGCTCAAATATAACTTTCCTCCTCTTCCAGTATTTTCAGATTACAAACATGTAAAACTCCCAAGGTTGATCACAAGGATTTTCCCAAGTTATTAATTATGCGATTTATAGCCTTTACATACATATGTATGTATGTATGTACATATTGTCTAAGCACATCATTTGCACACAGAAAAATAACCAAGGACCAGAAGCAGAAGAATAAAACATTTCCCAGACTTCTTTTTCTCAAAGATACAGGTAGAAAGATGTTGAAAACGAGTAGGTAGCACGTTAGATATTCGCTTCCATACATTCATATGTACATACGTACATATATGTATGAACATAAAAACACAAACCCATGCGTATGTACATACTTCCTTGCTATCCCATATCTTTATGTATCCAGATGTCAGCTGTGAGGAAACCGGAGAGAAATGCAATTACAACCAATGACAATAGGAAGAAAACAGCAAATTGTAATTTTACACAATTTCAGGAACATACTCGTAAAAAAGCAGCCCAAAGACAACCCTAGTGGCGGGATTTTAAGAAATATACTTAGCAAAGCACCGAGAAATCTTCAATCGTAAGACATGCTAGAAAAATATGAGTGCTCTTTGCTTGAGTTATCTCCTTATTTGTTAGAACTAGAGATGCCCCTTTTCAATCGATTAATTCGAAGATTTTTTGCCTTCCCACAGTAGGTCAAATGATAACTTTTTCTGTGCGAAATTAATAGCAGCTAAAATATTGCATTATTTTGTGAAGTGTAAAGGCAGTAAATAAAATGTGAAAGCATGACTTGGCTTTCGTAAAACAGACTCTTCTGATTTTTTGTATTTTCAAATGATGAGTATATGTATGTGTTTCAGTGGTACTCAAAAACATTGTCCAATTACCTTGGTTTTGACACAAGTTATTTTCTTAACATACTCAACAACCCCAACCTTTCAACATGGTTGACAACCGAAAAAAGGTTTTCTTTTTTTCGAACATCCAATCAGCCAAACTTCAAACAACTCGCCTTTTGTAACAGCATGATAGGCCAGAAAAAAACAAGTAAGAAAGTCCAAGTTCGGGCGGAGCCGAACATTAAATACCCGGCGCAAGTATTAAGTATATGTTTTTCACTTTTCCGAAAGCTACCGCTACATGATAAACCGGGGTGTATCCATTTTGAGTAAATTAGCATCCTTAAATTTCGAAATATTGCAGTTTCAAGCATTTCTGAAATTTACCGTTATATGAAAAGCGGCCGTAATTTAAGTCCGATTTCAATAATTTTCAACATTTTGCTTTTCTGTGGCAAGCACAATAACCATACCGAGTTTGGTACAAATTGGTATAACGGTTACCGAGATACATATATGTGATCATAAGTGGGCGGTGCCACGCCCATTTTCCAAAATTTTATCATAAACGTATTTCTTGGAAAAGAATTGTTGCAAGCATCAATTTTTAATAAATTAGCTTTAATATTTACTGATTTATAGAAGATTTCCTATTTCTCTAAATTACCGTTATATGGGATGTGGGCGTGGTTATTGTCCGATCTTTTAAATTTTCGGCCATTTAGTATGCTGTACCAAGGCCAACAACTGTGCCAAGTTTGGAAGAAATTGGTGCAGCGGTTATCAAGATATACACATGTAACCATAAGTGGGCGTGGCTACGCCCGTTTTCCAAAAATTTATAATATTCTTATTTTTCGTCTAAAACTTATTGTAAATATCAATTTTGAGTGAGTAAGCTTCAGTAGTTACTAAAATATCGTAGTTTTCGTATTTCTAAAAACTACCTTTATATGGGAGGTAGGCGTGGTTATCGTCCGATTTTCAATACCATCCGTCCTACGCTCGAAAGAAGTGCACATACCAAGTTTCGTTAAGATATCTCAATTTTTACTCGAGTTATCGTGTGCACAGACGACGGACGGACGGACGGACGGACAGACAGTCACCGCTTAATCGATTTCTCTTTTCATTCTGATCATTTATGTATACATTTGTCTATATCTATCTCGATTCGTTTTGCCTGTTACAAACAACCGTTATGTGAACAAAGTTATAATACCCTTGTGCACAAGTGCGCTCGAGTATAAAAACGTTTTTCTTGAAATCGGCTAAAAACGGCGGGCTAAGTAAAATAAAATCAACTCATTACATCTTACTTTATCCATTTCTTTTTCCATTTCGTTTGCCGAAAGTTAACAAAAATGTAAAAGCTTACATAAAATCATAAATGGAAATAAATCAAAAAATTTTTGAGGTTATGCAAATAAGTCAGTTTTTTTTCAAACAAATGATAAAAAGTCACTTTTTGAAATAGGGGCATAGGTTCTCACTTATAGTTTTACTTTTCCATTTAAAATTTTTCTTTAATTATTCGAACTTTACAAAAAAAAAAAGTGCACTTGAAACTTACAAAATAAACCGGTTGAGTATGCGAACAAAGTTAATATACCCTTGTACACAAGTGCGGTCGGGTATAAAAATTGGAGAGTTGCCACCTGTTTGAAAATTGCAGTTTAAGTATATTGATAAAATAAAGTAAATATTGCAATATGGCTGTCAAAATAAATATGTTTAAGAAGGCTTGCAGCCAAAAATATTTTTCAGAAGGTTGCCACCTGTTTGAAAATTTTAATTTAATATAATTGATAAGATAAGTTGAATATTGCAATATGGGTATCAAATTGAAGAGGTTTAGGTAAGTTTACTGCCGAAAATATTTTTGAGGAGGGTTGCCCCCAGTTTGCGAAATTTTATTCAATTGAATTGATAAACTAAATGAAATATTACAATACGGGTATCAAACAGCACAAAAATGCATTTAAGGCGCAGTGAAACACGCCGGATATTTACCAGTAAAAACTAAAATAGGTTTAAAGAGCTCTACAAAGTGACGTTTTCATGCAAATAGAAACATTGACAGTTTAATACAGTGGGTTCGGATGAATATTTGATACCAGGATATTTTTTAATAAAGTATTCAAATATTATTATTTTTTTTTTAATTTTGCACTCATTTGTTTAATGAACAAATTACACTCATGTAGATCTTTTTTTTTGTGCGATACATGCGTTCCTCAGAAAGCCGCATAAAAAAACCACATAAAAAAGTTCTTTACTTTCTTACAAAAACAGGGGATGAGTTCCAGCATGTTCAAAAACCGCATAAATTCAGATACTCCATGTCAAAAATTCAAAAAAACCGCATAAAAAAATCCAGTGAAGCAATATTAAGCAAAAAAAAATTTTATTTCTTCACTTCAACTCATGTAAACCTGAACATTAATGAAGTGAATAGAATTTCATCTGTACCACCACAATAAATACATGAATTATGTAAGAATACAGACAAATTATTTATCAGAAACAATGTCTCTTACACACTGAAAAAAAGTAATAAAAACTCTCAAAAAAGCAAAATCGCTACACCGAAAAAATGGTTTGAAAACCCGCATAAATTCAAATCTGCATCAAAAGAGACCTAAGTGTATATACTAGGGATGGTGATTTTTCGGTTTTTTCCGATCCCGGGATTTTCGGGATGGCGTTGTCTCAATCCCGTGATCCCGGGATTAGTCCCGGGATTTAGATATTCATTACTTTTCAACAACTTGAATCGAAAAAATTGCTTCTATATTGTTTGAAAAGCTCTCCTACCATGAAATAAATAATAATAAATGGATTTGAAACCAATTTTTTTAATTAAAGTGGCGTTTTTATTTTTATATGATTAATTCCAAAAATTGTTAAAAAAATTCAATGCAATGTAGAATAAAAATATGGGTAACAAATGCAAGAGGAATTTTCTTTAGAATTTAAAAAATTTAAATTTTTTGCATTCACAAGGACGAATACGTAATTTTTAAGCTGACAAAGTTAGAAGAAGGAAACTCGAGGATGTTATCGAGTTTATATAAGCCCTCAACATATAATTTTTTCAAAAACAAATATTGCGAAATTTCAAGGATAAAGTTTTAAAATGACATTTTCAATACTTACCAGCCCCCTTCTGCACCAGAAACTTGAATCTGTTTAAATTCTACAGGATTTCCTCATTAATTTTATACCCATACTTCTTCTCCAAGCACATTTCATTTTTAAATTACTGACGTCAGAGTGAAAAACTAAAAACGCAATTTTACTATATTTGGCCCATGGTTTCGCGAATATATTGATATTTGTGTTTAAAATTTACTATCGCACTTAATAGGTGTTATATGTATGTACAATGAGCTAGACATTTATAAAAAAAATATTGATTATTAAATAAAAAAAATATATAGCCAATACTGGTCAAAAAAAGGAATTTCTATTATTGCCATCAGTGCAAATTACAAATCCCGAAAATCACGGGATTACTTGCCAAGAATCCCGGGATTTTCGAGACCTTAAAATTTCCGGGATCCCGGAATCCCGGGATTAACATTCCTATATATACCAATCGAAAGTAATAAGCCTATAGGATTTGAAAACGTTGGCTTGTCTATTTTTTTCATTTGGCAGGTATGAACAGGTAGGTAATACCATGATAAAAATATAATAAGGTAAAACCGCTGAGAGTCACTTTTAAAATTCTTGACGTTTCCAAACAATTTAATTTTTAAATTTACTCACAAACTCACACACACATTTTCATTTTCAGTCTCAAGCAACAACAATTTCTAACAATTTCAATTTTTTATTTTCACTTTTATATGATTTTAAAATGTTGGCAAACTTCAAAAAAAAAATCATGGCTGACAAATTGAGAGAACGGTGCTATGTTTTTATCATGGGTAATACTAGTATTTTTCACTCATCTGTTTAACACATTCTATAGGCTTTAGCTTTCGATTGGTATATATCGTCACCTGAAATGCAAAAGGACGTAACAAACATCACCGTTGAAATGCAAAAAGTCATAACTAATAAAAAATTCAAAATTCACTTTTTGATTTATACGATGATTTCATCGAATTACAACACCCCACATCATTTTATGAAAGAAATTATAATATTAGTCACGACTATTTCCATTTAATTTACGATGTTGTTACGTCTTTTTACATTTCAGGTGACGATATGTAATCTGTTCATTAAATAAATGGGTTCAAAATTAAAAAAAAAATTAATTTTTGAATATTTAACTTAATAAAAAAATCCTGGCCAGGATTTTATCTGCGAACCCACTCGCGAAATATTTCCTAACACGTTAAATTTCATACAAAGTAGATTTCATCCATTAAACAGATGGGTGAAGGTCGTGCCCTTGTCGGACCTCCTAGTATAAATAAAAGGTAAACAAATAATTTTCAGCAAAAAAACGACTTCAATTCTCATATAAAATATATATATATATATATATATATATATATATATATATATATATATCTCATGATCCACTGATCGGATCTTAACCAGATTAGTATGGGACTACCTCTGAGACACTACCTTTCCGATGCAAAAGTTATGCGGTAACATACATAAAAAAAAATAAAATACTCCGACGAACTGATAACCTCCTCCTTTTTTGGAAGTCGGTTAAAAAAAGAGTTTTTTTCACTACAAATAAGACGTCGCAGAATCTACAAAGCTTTCGATGCTTCCTCCTTGTAAAATATGTACATACATATGTATGTATTTACATATGTATATTCATACATCCATAACACATAAAAAAGAAAAACTAAGTTTAGTATATATTTAGCAAAAATAAAAGTGTAATTCTGTTGTTGTTATATTCGATTTCGAGATTCACAGCTGCCTCCATGATAGCTAAAACTGCAGCTTGGAATACGGTGCAGTACTCTGGTAACATAAAAAAGATTTTCAGAGGAGAGTATTGGGAGAAAACGTTTCCTCCCACCTTACCACCGAGTTTCGAGCCATCTGTTTAGATGTCAATACAATCGGCCAGCAAAACACAAACAATTTTTATATTTTTTTGTTTTGTCTGTTAAATTATGGGTTCGATTTATTCACATGGAGTTGGCGAAAAGGCTATTTTCTTCCTACCACTCCTCCCTGTTTGGGATTATTGTGCTAAAGTATCTTTCCGGTACAGATATCGAAGCACAATTGTTTGTACTGATCGGGATGAAGCAAAATGTATTTAATAAATATACAAGAGGATTTTTCAGAACCTGCACATTATTGCACTAAAATTTAATAGGCTACAAAACTGCACACCCGATAAGTTTCTAAAAATTCTGAATAAAAAGTTTAAATTTTTGATGACAATTTTTTGAAACTTGCTAAATTTACCTGAATTGTGCCCAAAATTTTAAACTTGGTGCTACATATGGTCGGTTCCACAGATTCTTCCGTTTTACATTACCTTTGCGTTCATTATGACCATTTGTATTCATTTCCCATATAATAGATAATTAAGTGACAGTTCACTCCGTCCCGTTACTTCCACTATAACCCGGTCCTTATTCTTCTCTCATTTTAGTGTGAAACCGGCCATAGTTGTGAACACCAACTTGGAGCTATGTTTCATTAAGAGTACAGTAATGTTATATACATACGAAAAATATTGCAAATTTGTAAGCACAGAATAAATTTTGTCCACTTAAAAATATTCATATTACAAAACCACCAAAAATTAGTTATAGCCACCCAACCGCCCAAAGCAAATTAATCCGACCAGATTTGGCAGGAAATGCCCAAGTTTGGCAACGCTGGATGGCATCGCTTGATTCGGCGAACATCCGTTCGCCAATGTTTTGTTTCAGCCATAAGGATGAACATTGCCAAACAGAGAAAAGCGTAAAACGAAGGAAAAATAAATAAAAAGTCAAATGGAAAGACGTAAACTTTAACTCTATGCATATAATTCCGCGACATAGATTCCAACTACAAGAGTAATATTCGTTTTGAACAATGACAATTTGTTTTGTATTTAGCAAGTTAAGAGCCATGTTTGCAATTTTCTTATGAAAAATGTACTAAGTAAGTACTGGAAGAGAGAACAACAGAACTCAACAATCACTGTCTATTTTTCACCAACATTGAGTTGCTTTTAACAGCTTAAAGATACAGATAATTCAGCGGGTTTAGTTTTACTAGTGGCGAATAAACCACACACAGATACTCGCTAACCAAGAAGGGGAGCCACACGACCACCATAGTAAAATTAACAGTGAACTGTTACTGTAAACATTCTCAAAGTATTTATATTTGTACATATATAAGTATCAATGCAAGTGACACCGGCATTTATTGGGGAGCACGTTTAGCGCGCAATACCTCGTATCCGGCAAATGCAATACCACGTACATACATATGTACATATGTGACAAAGAAAATGGTTTATCTTGGTTCCCCTATATCTTCTCTATATGTAGTACATAATTAAAAAATATGAGAAGTTAAAACTTCGTAATTTGAGGTAGGTTTTGGAACTATCCCAGTCTTCACTTTCCGAACGCAGTAAATTTGTACTAAACTTTATTTTTACAGAGCGCCAACATTTTGCAATTTGCTATTAGGCGATTTGTGTTTTAATCGACACATTTGTATGTATGTATGTACATATAGCTCATTTAGTAAAATACCGTAACAACTAAAAAAGAAGGAATGTATGTACTTATCGTCACCTGAAATGTAAAATGCTGTAACCAACTTTTTTTTTGCATAAAACGATGTGGGGACTGGTAATTCGATGAAATGCATCATAATTATGAAAAGGGAATTGTGGATTTTTTGTTAGTTACAGCCTTTTGTGATTCGGGTGACACTGTGGGTTACGCCCTTCTGCATTTCAGGTGACGATATGTAACCATTTTACTTACATATGTATATATAGATGTGCAATAAGGTTCTACTTTTCTAAGAGTTGCCACCTTTTAAAAAAAAATTCAAATGTTTAAAACTTAAACAAATTCCTCCGATATGGGTATCAATTGAAATGTTTTTATAAAAATTATTTCTTAACTACATTTATGTAGAAGTGTTGTCTCCTGTTAAAAAAAAATCGATTTCAATTAAGGGAACCGGGTAATTGAAATATGCACCACCATATGGGTGCCAGATGAAAGAGGTTTAAATAGGTAGTGCTTTGAAAATATGTTGAGCCTGTTTGACACCTGTTTGAAAAGTCGAATTTTATTAAATTGTACCCACGTTATATGAAATATAAGCAGTCGCTGAGTGTAATGGTTAGCGGTGCGCGCTACCATTCCGCAGGCCTGGGTTCAAGCCGGTTCAACCCAACATCAATAAGGCGCTCTTCAACCAAATTCTGAGATAGGGCGTTTTCGAACTGGCTGCCGAGATAGGTCGATCTTCCACTCATGTATCGACTTCTGCCATGAAAAACAACTTCTCATAGAAATACAATCGCCGTTCGGAGTCAGCGTAAAACTGTAGGCCCCTCCCCGTTGTTTGACAACATCAAGACCATTGTACAGGCTTACAAGTTTGGAAAGCGCCATTTTGTTTGTTTACGTTTGGAAACAGCTGAGATCACCTGATTTTTAATTCTCTCATTCTCCGCACAGAGTTCCATTCAAGATCCAGAAAAAACTTTGAAATTTAAAGTAAGAAAAATTCTTGAGAAATGTGTTTTTATTCTTTTGAATTGATTGAATTAGAAATATAAAATACATGCCAAGTCTTGTATTTCCAATAATAATGATAATTGTGTATGTTCCAGGCAATAATTTAAAATATTTGTGAAACTTATTGTTTTGCGCTAAAATACAACAATGTGTGTGAAATTCGTTGTCATTGTTTTTCTTTTGAACATCATATTCGCGCCTGCCGATGGAAAGATTAGGTAAATTTAGAATAATTTTTCTCAAAACATTATAAATTCGATATTTTTCAACAAATTTCTTTCCAGAGCGATATTTATGTTCAACGGAGGAGTGCTATAAGCAACTGCAGCCAATCTTCTTCGCCAATAGTTCCTTCAGGTGTACCGTTTTGCAATGTGACCGTAAACACAGAAGATGAACAAGTGACGAGACGCACTTCTGCGGGTATACAGTGCAGTGCAGTGTTTTCATGTTATTTGCACAAATGAAAGTGTTTATCAGAGAATAGTTGTGGTTGTTGTTGTTGTAGCGGCACTACTAAGCCCCGCCTCAGTCGGTTTGTCCATCAACAACAACAACGACAATTAGTTGTGGAATTATATTGCCCTTTCCATATCAACAGGGGTATTCTCTGAGTCTTGCAAAGCCCTTGCATGGTGCACAGATTGCACTGTATAAAACGGTTTTCGTATGGGACAGCTTTGCAAACTACAAATGTTCAAGGTTCGGTGATTTTTCGCGCACCTTGGCCCTCCAACTTGCTACAAATGGTCAAGTATTTAGATGAAGTATTAACATAGTCAATTTAATATCTTTATGTATACATTTATTCAAAATAACCATAATTAATTATTATTAAAATAAAAAATTATACTTTAAAAGGAGTTTTTATTTCAAAGGATTTATAGGAAAAAAAAGAACTTTTAATATTTATTCAACCTCTGAAGTAACATCTAAGGTAATCTGGTACTCCCGGAGGGCATCCGGCCACGCATGTTCGATTTGGCATTTTCGCACTCTAAAAACAAAAGTGGTATTACATACATATATGTATATACATACATACATAAACACAAAAGTTAAAATGGTTCAAGAACTTACAGACAAGTTATATGATGAAGTTTGATGATTAATATTAGGGAAAATCGGATGCAAAAATCTTCTGTATCAAAATTTCTATTCAGTTAATTTTATTTGTTCGTTTATTTTAGTTAATTTGAATTATGACATAAACAGGGGTACTTTGAAACGTATATTTTGAACACAAATTTTTTTATAAATCTTGAAATTATTTAATTATTTTAGAATTAAAAAGGTTATGTTATATTATAAACTAAATCGTCGCCTCAGAAAACGAATGGCGAATGTGCAAAATCAGAATTTGCAAAAACGACACAATTCAAAATTCAAAAAGTAGAATCCCTTACTGCTGTTGAGTGGCTCATGCAGTGGCGGATCCAGCGGGGGTTTTGGGCGTTAAACTACGTGTCAGTCAGTGGCGGACCCACGGGGGGTGTTTTAATACATAGACGCCATATTATACATACATACGCTGGATCCGCCGCTCATGGCTCTAATCCTTGTTTAATCTTTGTCAAATCTTTACTAAAATAAGTAGTAAGGATTAGAGACATAGCCATTTAACAGTAGTAAGGGATATTATTATACAATTTTGTCGTTTTGGAAATCTTGATTTTGCACATTCCCTTTTCTGAGACGACGATATATAGACCAGAACTTTTTTTTTAAAGAATAGAAGCGATTGTAACGAATGTTCTAAGCTAAACAGTTGCTGAAGTCTAGAAAAAAGAAGTCTGATGAGGAGATGTGGTGATCTCAGAAATAGCTGCTATAACTTCTACCGCTTAGACTTTGTTGCTTTTTCAATTTTTCCTAATAAACAATCGTGGTAGAAAGCTCAATAAAAATATTTAAAAAAAGTAAAGAAAAGTAATTTTTTATGCATCCGATTAAAACAGTTCACAGAGGAAACGCCGAGAAAGACATAAAATGTATAGAAAATTAGATGCTAGAAAGCATGAGAAAAGGATGAGAAGCAGGGAATTTGAGTAAAAAATTCTTTAAAGGCCGTTCTAAAAAGGTCAGGAAATTTAATATAAAATAATACTTTCATTTTTTCCTGGATGTAAAAAGTTGTGGTGTAGTGGTTAGCTGTGCGCCCTTTCTTTTCGCAGGGCCTGGGTTCAGGTCCGCTTCAACCCAATATCAAAAAATAAAATACAAAAAATAAAATGTATTTTCTTAGCGGTCGCCCCTCGGCAGTCAATGGCAAACCTCCGAGATTTCTGCCATGAAAAAGAGCTTCTCATAAAAAATACAATCGCCGTTCGGAGTCGGCGTAAATCTGTAGGGCTCTCCGCTTTGTGTGACAACATCAAGGCGCACGCCACAAATCGGATGAGAAGCTCGACCAAACACTAACATATGTGTAAGCACCAATCTATTATTATTATTATTAAAAAGTAATATACCGGAAACACAAACAAGTTAAAATATTACACCCAAGTTCATAAAAAACAAATTAGCCTGCTTTATAAGGCTGCTTTATGTGACTTTATTGACGTATTTTATTTTTTATGAATATATATATATACAGTATTGGCCAATACAATAGCACCCCCATTTCAAATTGATATTGTTTGCCACTCATTTTTATTTATTTATTTTTAGTAATCTTCAATTAAAATTCGGTTTATTCTCTAACAAAACTCATATAAACCCAAGTTTAAAAGCTTTTAAAAGACTACAAAAAAACGCGACAAATTCTCACCTAAATTTCAAACTTTTTTTTCAGGAGTGTTAGAATTTTTTTCGAGTACACAGTTTTATAGCAAAAAAAAACAAACAAACAAATATATATATTTTTTTAATGTTACTGTATAGAGCTCTGTAAATCTATTTTATTTTTTATGAATAAGGCCATAAGCATATACCGTTTTTATAAAGAAATCTTCTAGCAAGATGCTATATATTTATTTATACACTTTTTGGCTGGCGAAATATGTAGTTTTTTCAACTTCATAAAAAGCGTATTTAACCACATTAAAATTTTTTTAATATTGAATGGCACAACACAACAACTCTTTTTTGTTGCACGAAACCCTTGAACACGTGCCTGTCATCTATTTCTTGTGTTTCGACATTTCGCTATTTTGCATTTCTTTCATTTTGACGTCATTCGCATTGTCAGATTTTTGAAATTCGTTTTGGTTCGAGATTCTGCTATTTCATAAGTCTTTCATTCTCAAGTCATCCATCTTCCATTTATTACCTTCCATTGCCGTTCGCATCGTCGAACGTACCTGTCAAACATTGCCGCCATCATGCTTTTCTGTTTGGCAGGCACGTCCGCTGTTAGAAAGAGAATAGACAAAAAGGGGCATAGGATTCCATACTTGTAAGTATATACGATGATCAAGACGCACGTCACAAATCGGAGCAGAAGCTCGGTCAAACACTAACGTATGTGTAAGGGCCAATCTATTATGTATTATTATTATTATGTAAAATATTAAAATATGGGTGTCAAAGGAGAAAGTTTTAAATCTTAAGTTAAATCAAATATTAGATCAGTGTCAAACGAAACAATTTTAAAGAAAAGTTTAGATGGAAAATATTTCTTAATGCGGCTTCCACCTATTCGAAAAGTGATATATATCTAACTATGTAAATATACATACATACATATGTATAAGAGGGCTGGATGAATTCATTCAAACTTCTAGCCAAACCGAGTACAGTAGATTTGAGTATGCTACTTCACATACAAAACACTCAGCGTTTGGAATTTTTTAGGTTACGAATATACATTTTGTTTTAAATTTTCTCCCTTGAAATGGAAGAATGTGAATGAAAAACATTCAAATAATTCAAACTCATTTCGTTTTTAGTTTTTGAGGTGAAACTTCTTAATCGAGTTCGGAGATGGCGCTAAATATTTAACACCAGGTCATAAAATCTGTATCGTACGTTCGATTTTCAAAAATAAGCTGTCACATGAAAGGCCTTGTCCTTTGGGTGAGCAAAATAGCTTTTGTTCCATGAAAGGAGTTGCCATATGTTAGAAAATCGAGTTCAAAGTTTCTCTGCTTGCGTTAAATATTTAACACCAGATCCTAAAATCTGTATCGTACGTTCGATTTTCAAAAATGAGGTGTCACATGAAAGGCCTTGTCCTTCGGGTGTGCAACATAGCTTTAGTTCCATGAAATGAGTTGCCACATGTTAGAAAATCGAATTCAAAATTTCTCTGCCGCAGAGGGTTGCGTTAAATACCAAGTCATAAAATCTGTATCGTACGCAGAGTGTCCAGATTTGGCGATTTCGCGCCAATTTGGCGATTTTTTTTTGGTTATTTGCGCGTAAAAATTTAGGAAATTGCCATTGGCGATTTTTGGCGATTTCTTCCCTTCAAATAAATTTTTTCCAATTATAAAAATATACAAAACTTAGTTTTCCACGATAATTTTACAGAAGAGGCTAGTGAACTGCGTGATAAATTTGACTTAAGAAGCATATTAAAAGACTGTAAAAAATTTTAATCACCCTAATCGAAGAACTGCTTTAATTTTGTCACCAGAAAAGTGTGTGAATCACAAGATGTCGAGTTTCAGGGACCTGCCAATTCACTATTTGACTTTGAAGGAAAGAAAAGCAGCGGAAACTGAATATTTAAATCTTTTAACTTTCCCATGGAATAACTTTTCTCAGAACTATTCCATCCGACTCTGAAGAATTTTGGATAATTGCTTAAAGAGTGAGAACCCCACCAGGCAATAAAATGTTTGGAAATATAAATAAATCCATATTATTATCCTTGCCGCACCCACATGCTTTGTTGAGCGCGTTTTTTCCGTAATGAATTCAACAAAAGTTAAGATTTGAAATAGGATGAGGTTGGAAAGCCTTAATTCAATAGTTCGAATAAAGGCTAATAGTTTCTGCTGCAAAACGTTTCCAATATCAAACAGTATGTTAAGAAGATTGAATAGCTCAATATATGACAATCCAGACATTATAGGTGATTTTGAAGAAATTGTTGAAATAGCTTATCTCGCCTTATTATAGGTTTTTATTTAATTTTTAGCGCCGAGGCCCTTAAAGCGGATTGTGCGATTAATCAATTAATATGAGTTATAATAAATTTAATAATTGCGCAGTCCTATTGCAAAATGTGTTGAAACAAATATTTTTACAAAGTATGCGTATTTTTATTGAAAATCGTTTGTACATCACTATTATATAAGAGTTTTATGTTATTTATTATTTCCCTCTGAAGGTATTATATTCGTTTTTAGTTTTCAAAACTATATTATAACAAGATCTCATTTTTAAAATAAAAGATTTGTTAAGACGATTTCATGAATTCTATTTTTAAAAAAAATTTGGGATTTTTGGCGATTTTTTTTCAGAAATTGCGCTTTTTTTTAAACAATCTGGACACCCTGATCGTATTTTCGACTTTCAAAATGTGGTGTCACATGAAAGGGCTTGACCTGTAGATGTGCAATATAGTTTTAGTTTTCTAAGGGGTGCCATATATATACGAAAATCAAATTCAAATTATTTATTAAGTTAAATGAATTATCCCAATATGGGTATCAAAAGAAATAGTTTTGAATAAACTGTATTTTTTAGATACATGTAGGAGGGTTGCCACCTGTTTCAAAAGTCAAATTTAGTTAAATTTTACAGAAGTCTTATGCATAAAATACTATACAGTAGGCGTGAAAAGAAAGAGCTTAAAGAAACACAATTAAAATATTTTTGATGTGCTTGAAGAGGGCTAGCCACCTGTTTAAAAAGTTAAACTCAAATTATTGAAGCGAATCTTATTATTACAGCTCCGATATGTTTGCGATAAATATTTAACGCCACGGTAAAGGTAGTATATGGTGGGTATAAAAGACGAATGGCTGCGTTAAAGGCCAATTGGGCGGGGAAAGACTAATGCAAAGACGAGAATATAAACAAAAACAAAGATAAAGATAAAGATAAAGATAAAGGAAAGATGAAGATGAAGATGGAGATGGAGATGGAGATAAAGATAAAGATAAAAATAAAGATAAAGATAAAGATAAAGATGAAGATGAAGATATGAAGATGAAGATGAAGATGAAGATGTAGATGAAGATGAAGATGAAGATGTAGATGAAGATGAAGATGAAGATGTAGATGAAGATGAAGATGAAGATGTAGATGAAGATGAAGATGAAGATGTAGATGAAGATGAAGATGAAGATGTAGATGAAGATGAAGATGAAGATGTAGATGAAGATGAAGATGAAGATGTAGATGAAGATGAAGATGAAGATGTAGATGAAGATGAAGATGAAGATGTAGATGAAGATGAAGATGAAGATGTAGATGAAGATGAAGATGAAGATGTAGATGAAGATGAAGATGAAGATGTAGATGAAGATGAAGATGAAGATGAAGAGGAAGATGAAGATGAATAATAAAATTAATGGTGTTGTAAAATTTTCAATATCTCAATTCTATCGACTAGGTGTATAGTGTCAAGTTAGCACTACATACCATTTTCTCTCAAAAAACGAAAGCTACACATTTTTCTTTCTACAACAAATTGGTAATAAAGAAGCTACAATGAATGCCGTTGGACATTAGGTCAAATGATTCATTTGGTTGTGCGGAAGTCCAATTTCGTAAAGGCAGTTTTACATTATTTTTTGTTGCCATTCTGTAGGGAATACTCCAAAATAACAGAAGCTTCACTTTGTTTTTGTAAAATAAAAAACACCGTTAGACAGCCATCAAAGTTACACTTTCAGAACGTTATTGACATGTTGTTTGCGCAACCGGTTTATTTTTTAAGTTTCAAGTGCATTTTTTTTGTAAACTTCGAATAATTAAACGAAAAGTTTAATTGTAAAACAAAACTATATGTGAGAACCTAGATTCCAATTTAAAAAAGTGACTTTTTATCATTTGTTTGCAAAAAAAAACCAACTTATTTGCATAACCTCAAAAATTTTCTGATTTATTTCAATTTATGATTTTATATAAGCTTTTAGAATATTGTTAAAATTCGGATAAATTAAGATGTAATGAGTTGATTTTATTTTACTTAATCCGCGTTTTTAGCCGTTTTTAAGAAAAACTGTTTTTTTCTGGGCTATCATGTTGTAATAGCAAAAGACGAGTTGTTTGAAGTCTGGCTGATTGGATGTTCGAAAAGAGAAGAGCTTTTTTCGGTTGTCAACCATGTTGAAAAAAATTTAGTGCTGTTAATATTTGCGAAAGTTCCATTAAACTCTTAGAAGAAAAAACGCATCTTTTTTGCAATTATTTATCAAAGAAAGACGAAAATTATGGAAAACAATTTGGAAGGGATGCTAAAATATTTAGATCTGAAAACATTGCGTTTCTTGCTGATGCAGTTCTTTTCAAAATTAAAAAGCCAACTGTGCCGACCAGCAGCCGGATTCTAACTTTCGCTATCGCTAAAATGCAAAATACGATTTTTTAGCTATCTCCAAAACTTGCGGTTCTGTCCTTCCTTTCGCTAAAAATAGCTTAGCCTAAATTTTTTGGTGATAAATAGTCCAATAGTGATAACTAGTGAAAATGGCAGCCTTAATTTGGATTGCATTTCATCTCCTGTAGCCTAGTCATGGCTATGTTACAAATATACTTGCGCCGATTCGCAAAGACCATTGATGAGCAGCCTCCGCAAAAAGGCAAATCCTTGAGAAAATTTAAGGATTGAAATTTCGAAATTTGTTGCTCAAAGTGAATAGAGCTTTGAACAAACTTTTCACAAATTAGTTTCAGAAACATTCTTTTTTGGAAGTTACCAGCGATTTTTGGTAAATGTGTCACAAAGCAGCATTTGCATTCTGAATATAAATAATATCGGTGGAGAATTTGGGAATACTGAAACCTTAAGTGAAAATGAGGTATTTCATGAAGACTAACTGCTTTAGGAATCTCTCCTCAAGGCATATCTGCGAGACATGTAGTAAATATTTTTCTTTTTTAATTTAGCAATTTCGATAATACCATAATTAATCGCTAAAAGAAACCATTTATGTACAAGTGACCATACTTATTTTATTACGTAGCTCATTTTAAGGGTGAGGGGGTTGCTTATGGTAAGGAAATAACTTGTGTTGAAACCAAGCTTATTGGACAGTGTTATTAAGTACTACTTAAACACATATACGCACTCATCATTGGAACATACAAAAAAGCGGAAAAGTCTGTTTTACGAAAGCCAAGTCATGCTTTCATATTTTATTTACTGCATTTACACTTTTTTGGAGTTTGCTATCTTTATACATTAAAATAATGCAATATTTCAGCTGATATTAATTTCGCACAGAAAAGCTAATCATTTAACCTAATGTGCGTTGTAACAATTTCGTTATCTCAATATAATCGACAATTGGGCATGGTGTCAAGTTAGCACTTTATACTAAATTTTGTTCGAAAAACGACCAACTCGATTTTTTCCTGAAAAACGAAAGCTACAATTTTATCTTAATTCTAACGGCTAGGTTAGCACTACATACCATTTTTTTCTTAAAAACCCGAAGCTACAAATTTTTTCTTTCCACAACAAATTTACAACAAAAAAGCTACAATTAATGCTGTTATAACATTTTCAATATCTCAATTCTATCGAGATAAATTGCACCTAATTCCTGAATAATCACCCACATTACGAGAATCGTGTCGAATGCAAGTCGTTTTTCGAGAGTCGAATCGTATCGAAAATTTCACGCCATTGCCTATAATTTCCACTCGACTAGTGTATCAAAACAGAAAAACATGGCAGCACTGAACAGTTTTCGACGAGTTTCCTCGTTTACTTATTTCAGCACGACAGTAGACAATGCCAATGTTGTCGAGTCGTACAATTTAGCCTAATTTACGACCTGCGCAATGAGGCTGAATATTTAGCAGTGTTTGACGAAATTTAGTGGGTGGGTCAGGTAGCGTGACGTCACGCTGAATCCAAATAATTTGTGCAGACCTGATAAAAGTTTTCGGGTTTCAGCAAAGTTCAAGATGTTTTTATTTTTGTTCAGGGAACTGCGCAGAAGTTCAAAACTACTTAATTTCTGAAATTAATTGAGTCGTCTATTGGGCCTGTAATGCTTGCCAACAACAATACCATCAATGGTGACAGGTAACAAGATTAACGGAAATAAGGTCAATTGACACTATTTCGCATGCTGGTTCGAAACAAAGTCAATTTACATTTTTACCTTTTCAAAAGCGAAATGTGTTTGACGAAATTTAGTGGGTGGGTCAGGTAGCGTGACGTCACGCTGAATCCAAATAATTTGTGCAGACCTGATAAAAGTTTTCGGGTTTCAGCAAAGTTCAAGATGTTTTTATTTTTGTTCAGGGAACTGCGCAGAAGTTCAAAACTACTTAATTTCTGAAATTAATTGAGTCGTCTATTGGGCCTGTAATGCTTGCCAACAACAATACCATCAATGGTGACAGGTAACAAGATTAACGGAAATAAGGTCAATTGACACTATTTCGCATGCTGGTTCGAAACAAAGTCAATTTACATTTTTACCTTTTCAAAAGCGAAATAATTTTGCAGACAAAAGTTGCAAAATTTTACTAAATGAAAACTGTGAAATCATTTTATTTGCCTGAACAGGTGTGTTAAAAAGTTATTATTTGCGTATGCATATCATAATAGTATCGGGTGGGGTTTAGTAGCGCTCACAACTATTTCGGGCTATTCCGTCCAAAGGGGTGGCCCGATCCAAAAAAAAATCCACACACTTGTAGTCAAGGGTCTACGCATTATTTTAACACTCACTTTTGTAAATTTTGGTCACTAATTTATTATTATGGGTTTGAAATATGCCCTTTTTGTAAAATTCGGAAATTAGCGTACATTTTACATTTCCTATTCTCCTTAAAGCCACCAATACATTTTTGTATTCCCCTTCACTTTACACTTTACTCGATTAGGTAATTCTCTAGTAAGGGTAACAACACCTAAAAAAGGTCCGGAAAAGTCGGGAGGGGTACCAAACGACGCGTTTCGGTCCCCCTATTAAAAATCCGGAGGGGGAGGGCTAATATTATTAACCATTTAAAAGTTATAAACAAAAAATTTTTTTTTAATTTTTTACGGGTTGTTACCCTATACTAGAAAATTACCCTCGATTAGTTATAACTTGCTTTACGACTTTTATATTAACCAATTAATCACAATTCATTAAATAAAAACACCTTCAAAATCACGCGTTGACTTAGGTTGCATATGCAAATTGAATGGCGGAGTTCAGCTGTCAAACTCCAAAATATGCAAAAGAATGAGAGACAAAAGAAGATAGGATATAACCCAGAAGCATTCAAAATATACAAAGGTGTTCTCTGCAAAAGGTGTTCAGCTCATTTNTGCTTTACGACTTTAATATTAACCAATTAATCACAATTCATTAAATAAAAACACCTTCAAAATCACGCGTTGACTTAGGTTGCATATGCAAATTGAATGGCGGAGTTCAGCTGTCAAACTCCAAAATATGCAAAAGAATGAGAGACAAAAGAAGATAGGATATAACCCAGAAGCATTCAAAATATACAAAGGTGTTCTCTGCAAAAGGTGTTCAGCTCATTTTCTTTGCAAAACAGAAAGGAGAATTCTAATGCCTGAGGGTTATAATCCCTAAGTGCGGCCGAAGGCCGTCTACGCTGGAAGTGTTCTCTGCAAAAGGTGTTCAGCCCCCCTTCTTTGGCAACACAGAAAGGAGAATTCTACTGCCTGAGGGTTATAATCCCTAAGTGCGGCCGAAGGCCGCCTACGCAGAAAGGAATTCTACGCAAAAATACATTTGTTAAAAAGAACATTTTTTTTATAAAAACTTGTTTTTTCTATTCTTAATTAACTTTTTTATTCTTTATTCAAAATCGGCCGATATCAAATTTGGCATAATTTCTTTTATTAAAAAATCCCACGGTTTCTGTTAGTTGGGTCATATTCCACTTCAAACTGCTCAGTTTGCCTAAGAAAATTCCGTTTTTCCCCCTTTTTCAAACGATACCCTAGGGGAGTATGGGAGGGGCCCAAGGGGGGGTGGGGGTACGCCTTTTTAGAAAGCGGTGACTGTCCCCTTTCTAGTGGGGGTTTCACTATAGAGAAACTTTCGCCGTAATTGGCAAATAAAAAGAACCAAGGCGAATTTATACAAGGTGGTGTTGATGGCGAATTGAGATATTCGCCGCGGTACTTCTTAATGTCAAAATAGTGTGTTTGTTGTAATATGAATTCGCAAACAAACACATCATTTTGACATTAACAGCCCTATTCGCGTGTTGTCACAGTCGTCAATTGTCACAGTTCAATTGTCATTATCGTGTCATCAACTGTTGTCATAGGTATACACAGTCAATAATGACAAGCGGAAAGCTCGTTTTATTTGCCAATTGCGGCGAAAGTTTCTCTGTAGTGAAACAGCCGTTCTTTGTTTACATTTTAATTGTTCTTTCTGACCGCCACTGCGACAGACGGGATTTCTTTTAAATAAAATACACCGCAGCAATGGATTACGAAACCCCGGGGAAGTGAGTAATTTTATAATAGAAACAATTTATTTCGTTTTATTATGAATTCGTGTAGTAACAGACGTGGAAAATATGAACGCACCACACAAGAGCGTCTTCAGTTTTGTGAAGACCACCCCGAACTGCAAACGAGTAAAAACTGTTCAAAAAAAAAACTGTTGTCTCGGGGAACTCCGAGAGTCTGCTTCTCTGTATAATTTCTTCTTGCTCCACAATAAAAGCCGCGTACATAATAATTATTTCCTCCATGAATAATATTCCGCAATGGATACTATTATGATATGAATACGCAAATATCTTTTTAACACAGCTACTTAGGCAAGTAAAATGTTTTCACAGTCTTCATTTAGTAAAATTTAGCAACTTTTTTCTGCAAAATTAATAAAATTTAAAATATTAACATATATGTTTTAGCGTTGTCACGTACTCAATAGGTCATCAAAAAAATAATAGCAATTGTCACCGTTGGAGCTTTCAAATTGCCCTCTGCATACCTAAACGTGACAATTGATTATAAACATGACAATAGTTATAGCGGCAATGACAACAGTTGATGACACGATAATGACAATTGGACTGTGACAATTGACGACTGTGACAACCCGCGAATAGGGATTAAGTGCACAGCCCTGGTTTCAATAGATTAAAAAATGGATTCCAACAATTGCAACGCTAGAGCGTTTGTATATTTCACACCGTCATTCGAGAGGGGAGTACGTCTGTCTAGAGCGCAATGACGTTTAATGGAAGAAATTAGTTCAAATTTAAAATATAAAAATATAAAAAGAATTACAAATTTGAGAATAGCTAGGGTAAGGTATTAATTTTTCACAGTGACTGTTCTTAATGCAATGTAAAATGTTTAGGAGAATATTAGGGTGGGCTTTAGTATTCAGCCGCACCTTTTGTTTTAAGAAAACCAGGTGGAATTAACAAATGAAACTTGGACAGGATGATAAGGGAGATATCCTCTCAAACATGCATAACTGAAAAAAATAAAAAAAAATTATTTGTTTATAACCCAGGCAGCAAAACCATCGTAAACAAGCTCGTAATTGGATATTTTCTCGAAGAAAAACCGGATTAAAAATCGTTTATGATAGCCGTTTTAGACTCTTTTTCGAGCACTTTTTCGCTTTAAATTGTACATCGCCTACGAACAGTCGTAAACGGATCGAAAAAGCATTCGTATGCGAATATTTTTACGTCAGTTTTTTAATTGTAAACGAGTCTCGTAAACGATTAATTTACGTTAAAANTTTTGAATGCTAAAAATAAAGGCAATTAATTAATTCAAATTATTGTAGTTCTTTTATTGAATGGAATTATAATTAATAAATATTTATAGTGCCGGATCAAAGTATTGGCACAGAGAATTTTTCGCAATGTATGCAAAGTTTTTTACTTGAATTTCTTTTCGCACATTATTTTTTTTAAATACAGTTAGTATGAAGATCTACTTTCAAATCAGATTTTTGAGAAAAATTCTAAGTATGCAGTTTTAAATCCCATTATATTTTAGTATAACATAGTGCAAGCTTGAAGTTGCCAGAAAACCGCGTTGATTTTTGGCAATTTTTTCACGCAGTTTCTTCCATGCAAATTATGTGCGACATTTTTTTTTTGTATGGAAGAAACTGCGTATAAGAAATTGTCAAAAAACAAAGAGGTTTTCTAGCTATTCAAGCGTGCACTTTATTATACTAAAATTAAATGGGCTATAAAACTGCATACTTAAAATTTTTCTAAAAAATCTGATTTGAAAGTAGAACTTCATACTAACTATATTTTTATAAAAAACAATTAGAGAAGAAATCAGAATAAAAAACTTTGCATTCATGGCGAAAAATTCTCTGTGCCAATATTTTTTCCCGGCACTGTATATGTGAAGATATTTTCAGATAAATAAATATTAACAAACTATCTATTAACAAATTAACAATTAAATAAGAGGGGTTTAATATATATTATAAAGTTGCTGAATTTATTTTTTATCTTTTTTGCCGATAGGCTGCCAATTTTTTTTGCCGGTCGTGTGCATATTGGAAGTGCTTCTTTGAAACGGAAATAAAAACTTCTTCGTGGGAGTTAAATTTTTGACGAAAAGCACCTAAGAAAATAAAGTGAAAGATTAAACTCCATTGGAAACCGGAAAATTTAATTAAGTAAAAAGTGGTAATAAATAATATTATGATCCGTACTTCTTATTGCCGCAGTCGTTGCCAAACCAATAGCGCTGCTTTTGGTACCAGTTCCCTTCCACGAGAAAAGTTTTGCTACCTCATCTGTAATAATTTTTTTTTAATGAATCATTTATTGACGCTAGTACGGATAAGGCTTCGGATTTCGCACGCCTTTTTAATTGAGAAGCCATATTATCAATAAAACATTAAGTTCAATAACTGCAAAGACCTAATAAACTAGCAAATTAAAAAAATAAATAACTATAAACTTACGAGATAGGGGAATTAAACGTTTAAATCCTGTAGTGTTACTCCGCGCAGCCTGTGAAAGAATTGCAAAACTCGTTAAATTAAATTGTATTTTTGAATTACATATGTAGTAGCTACTTACAAGAAGTTTAATTATAAAAGAAAGTGGTAGATCGTCCTTGGCGTTTGCACCAGTCTGCCAATAAATCACATACTTAATAATTTTCTTAAATTGAATATTAAACAAACTACTTATAAAATATTGTGATTGAAGAAAAATTGTCAACAAAACTAAAATTTTTTCTTGTGCTGACAAATTACTACAAGCCTCTTTCTATTATATTTTTTTTGTTTTATCGTTTACGAGCTTTTCTCTAACTATTTGGCGATACGAGAATCCCTCGTAAAACATAATGTTCGTAAAATGTACGTTTTCTTGCTGGCTGGGAAGTTATTTGTTGTATAATTGTGTTAAGTTGTTCCACATGGTTTCCTTATAAAAGTGTATATTTTCATGTATATAAATACACACAGCACTCCACTTAATAGTTTAAATTCTTTAATTTTATTTTAATTGTATAAAAATCACTTTAATCCAACTTTTATTAACTTGTAAATTACATTGAATTGCGTCCATATTCACAATAACACATGGTTGCAAACTGACAAACAATATGTGCTCCCCCTGCAAACCATTTTCTCAGAGTATTCTGCATTGTAAAGAAGTTTTAAAGAATTCGTTAAGATTTAATTCGATTTTTTGCCGAATTTTCTAAAATGAAATAAATTACGCACCTCCATTCTTTTACGAAATTTCGAAAAAAATCTGTGAAGCAACGAAAATAATGCTGCTATGTGAAGAATATCTTTCAGAATTTTTCCTGAATTTTCTTTATTTTTCGTACAGAAATTTCTTTACGAGTTCGTGTCAACCACTTCATATAATTTTCTTTGAAAATTCGTAAAAAAATCGTTACAGAAATGAGATACTCCTAACGATTTCTTTAAGATTTCGGGAACTTTGGTTTGCAGGGCCCATACTGTATAAAATAATACATACAAAGAATAAATGCATAAAATGACATTACACACAGAAAGGAGAATTCCACTTAATAAGGGTTATAATCCCTAAGCGCGGCCGAAGTCCGTCTAAGCACAAAGGTTTTCGGCCCCTCTTCTTCGAAAACACAGAAAGGCGAATTCTACTTTCTGGCAGTACCAAGTTTGATGTTATTTTGCTATCTTATTCATCGTTTATATAAAAACTTTAACAACAAAGGGCGTGTGTGAATCGGTAACAAATTTCTATGGTGAAAGCTGTTGAATAATATTTTGCTATGGGGACACAGTTTTGCCAATCTGCTGTGTGAAATTAAATATTTTTTGACAGCAGTAAACTTTTGATAACCGCAGATTTATGCGGAATTGGGTTGCTAGAAAAAGGGCGGGTATTTTTGAAATCAGCGGGTTCTATACTAGAGAAAGGACAAAAAAAGTAAAAGAGGAAACGAGAATGAAAACGAGAATGAAAACGAGAGGACCTAAGAAAACGTTGAAAATCACGCCGCGTTGATTTGGGGATAGCGCGCACTGACACTCGTTGACAATGGAAAACGCAACGCTTAGCGCTCCAATTTAGGGACAGCAGTTAGGCTGCAGAGCAAAAATGTGAATGCTCAACAAGGCTGCCAACTATACTTAGCGATGAAGTGCCAAATTGAGGGTGAAAAAGTTCCAAAATGTGCCAAATAGAAAAATAAAGGGGAAATGTTTAGTTATTTCCCTTGCGTTTTTGGGGTGGGGGCGGAAAGGGGACAGTCCCCACTGTACGAAAAGCCGCACCCCCCTCCCCACCTTCAGGGCCTCCAACAGACCCCTAGGGAACCGATTTAAAATGGGCGAAATACGGCATTTACCGAGGCAAATTGAGCAGTTTGAAGTGGAATATAACCCAACTATAACCAACGTTTTCAAATAAAAGAAATTATCCCAAGGTGGTTATCAGGCGAAAAAAATGGGGGTGAACACCTTTCTGCGTAGGCGGCATTCGGTCGCGCTGTATGATTATAACACTTACCAAATACAGTTCTCCTTTTGGTGTGCAAGTGATGTAGCCATGGGAAAGCATGAGGTAACTAGAATTCCCTTTCTATGTGGTAAACCTGGGGTCTCCGCCCCAGTGATGTCAATTATTTATTAAATTAAATTAAATTAAAGATTAAATAAATATTTGCCATGGAAAGGTTTATATTTTTAATGCTTACTAGGTTATATCTTATCTTCTTTTGTCTCTCATTCTTTTGCATATTTTGGACAGCTGAACTCCGCCATTTAATTTGCATATGCAACCAAAGTCAGACGCGTTAAATTTAAAAATTAACAATCTTGTTGCGATTTACTAATGAAAGAAGTAGGTAAATATTCGTTTATTCAATAAATTTAATTAATTCCAAACATTTGAAAGGTACTCGGCTGAAAAAGCTGTATTCGTAATCGGAACGCTCTCGACACCACTGTCGATATAGGAAATCCGTCACTGAAATTGAAGTGTATGTTGAAGAAAGTCAGAATAAGAAGAAATATACATAAAGGTCCTGTTTTGGTTTCTACCTGAAATGATTAAAAAAAATTATTATGCTCGAAATGCAACCGTGTTTGCTTATTCCTGTTCGTGCAAAACTTAGTACATTTCTCTCTTTGGGAGACTAAGGTACCTTATTCTCTGGATTTTGTTACTGGCTAATTCTTACTGGCAGTTGCATAACGAACACTCCTTATGTTTTTATCATGGTATATACAGTAATAAACCTTTTCGCAGTTGTTCACCATTTGGTCCCCGAGGAGTACTTTTGAGTTGTGTGCAGCGTGTTCGTTTTGCGCGCACGGCAACACTTACTGTGGGGAATTTCGCCTCACGATTAGAAAAAGTACATTTCGAGGATAAAATATACATAATTATGTGTTATTTATGAACAAAATGTATGTTAAGTATAATCAGGCAGGTTCTGCAATTCACTTCCGAGTGAATTTGAGTCGGATTCGCGTAGAATTCAAATTGGCAGGGGTTGAAATTCACTCGGAAGTGAATTGCAGAACCTGCCTGAATATTCATCTTTAATGTATGCTGATATTCATGCGTAATGAAGAATAATATCAATAGTTAAGTACATAAATAACGCTTGTTTTATAAACTGGAAAACTCAAATCGTAATTATAACATTGAATGGAGTTTTCTTAAATGTAAGTTTAAAATAAAAATAAATTTATTATAAGATTCAATTTTTTATGAAAATTCTAAATTTCCAAATATATTTAAGTCTTTATTAAAAAAAAAAAAACAACAAGGTTTGTATAGCTATACAGATACCAATGCCTGCCAGCACATCCGCCCAGACAGTCCATTAAGCACACCCAAGTTTAAGTGGTCTACAAGTTACAAGCGTTTTCAGCATTTAACAGTTCATTATCATGTGCGGTGTAATATAACAAATTATACACTGAACTATGATAATCTATAATAGTGTCTATAATAAAAGACAAAAATTTGCAATGTTTTTACACTTTTGCAATAGTTTCTTGCACTATTACACAGTCATGACTTGTGCCACTCTGCCATAGTACGGTTGTTGCTCCCTTCCATACCAGAATAATTTTGTATACAACTCTGAATCAACAAAATCCATGATCCTTCTCATTATCAAGCCTGATCAGATTTTAGGAGGAGTACTCAAAAAGGTTTATTACTGTATTACTATTTTCACAAGTGCATTTTGGCACTCCGGCACAACTTAAGTCCCATTTGAAGTAAGTAGGCCCAAAAATGGAAGCGTTTGAGGGAAGTTGGCAGCCCTGATGGCCAAATAAAAACAACGATAACAACAACCAAACAATAAACACAAAAAGTCAAGAGGCAAATAAACAGAGCAACGGCTAATAACAACGACAAACGCAAGCCACAAGAGAGATGAGAATTTCAGCAAAATTAAATTAAAATTACAATGATTTTTAAACGTTTGTATGTAACATGGTATGCAATATATATATGTACATAAATACATAAGTATGTACATATGAGTGGATATATGGACATATGTATGTACACATTTTTTTGTAGAGCAACAAAACTATATTTTAAGATCCAGGTCATTCACTTGCGTGCATATAGTGGGTGAACGGTACTATAGTAGTATGTATGTAAATATGCAAGAAGTGTCCTTGCCTAATGGAGCTGAAAAAGCGCCAAGGCATGAGCATTACAAAAAAAAAAACAAAAAATACTCACCGCGTATTTGTTGAGAATAGCATCGTGGTAACCACTCGAATAATCTTCCAGCTCGAACATTTCAAAAATTCTCGTATCACCCAGCGATGCTAGCAAAATATCCTTTTCAAATTACTTGCAGTACTCGTAACAATCTACTTTGCACAATTTTTCGCATTCATTATTCACGTGCAAGTATTGTGCCGTATATATATGTTGGCGGAAGAGTTCAACAAAAAAAAATACAAATACACAACCTTTACACACCCGCAAAAACAATTCAAACACAAGTTTGTTTCACTGCAAATATGTAATAACATTCCCTTTCGTACACTTTTCGAACATTGCTTTATTTGTGATAGTCCAATTCGATTTTCTTTACTTTCCTTTATGTATATTGATTTGATCGCCGTCTGTCCATTCCTAGTCTTCTTCCCTTTTATACCATTTCGTAAGTACATACATACATACGTATGTATATGTTCTTGATTCGATTACTTTGAATCTTTAACCCGATTTTTACTCAAGATTTTGAGACTTTTTAAGTGCGCCTAGACTAAAATTTTCGTATTGCAATAGAGAACTACCTCGAAGTAAACGGGGAGCACATACACACAAGCACAAAATGTACACGCGAGTTTCGCGTACCGTTTCATTTGCTTTTAAAAATTAGGCGGGCTCGTACTTTTTCGTTTCTTTGCTTCACACATTCATCTCATTACTTTTTGTTTCCAATTCGTAGCCGGCCGGTCAAGCAGTCGTCCAATAGCATTGAAAAATTCCAAACGTAACGAACAACTGCAGAAAAGCGCGCACTTCTCCACTGAGCGCAGAAAATCAACTGAGAGCATCAATGAGAAGCAATTCCGTATTAACCGGCAGAGCAGCCGGCAGAGCAAGCAACTGCGCTGCCGAACTTCGAAAGAGAGTCGTGAGTGTACAAATGTGAGTGAGTTTTTGCCTTTTGAAATTAACGTCCACCATTGATAGCCAATTTTCTCATGTTGGTAAGGTTACCATATTTACCATTAAGTAAGATTCTTTCTTAAGAGGAGTTGTGCAACATAACGTAGCTGCATACCTGTAGGCTTTTAATATAACACACAATTCAATTTGTTAAATAAAAGAGTATTCAGGTTTGCTCATTATGATATTCGACGGTATAATTCAAACTGTGAACTATTAATTAAGTATATATTTAGCACATTGTTATAAATGGGAAACGTTGCCGAAGAGATAAGTTGTGCTTTCGTATTCTCCAGCATAAAATATCCAGTAACCAGTGTTGCCAGGTTTCACGCATGAGAAAACGTCCCTCTTCGTTTGAAAAAACGTCTTTTCCATGTATGCACACAGAATTGTTCTTATTAAACTTTTATTGTATACAAAGGTACATATGTACGTAAGGTATATTTAAATGTCATTTCGACAGAGCACATTTAAAATTCATTAATGGTATTCACCAAAGTGAGCAAGTGCCCTGGCACTCAGATGGGCTCAAGCAACGACTGTTGACAACAATTTGGTGAATACCACTATTGTAAACTGGTTTGAGATCGTTATAATAAAAATCATTTTATACAGACACATGAGATCAGCTGATTAACAGCCGTATTCTAACAAAGTCACAAACTTTAGCTCATCACTGCTGTGATTTCTACTGCGCCTCAAAGCTTGCCGCTGCAAAAAATATGCCGCTACAATACAAATTTTTAAATTTGTGTGAATTTTTCTAGTACTCAAAATCGAATTTTTTGTGACACATTTCTCGGCGCACTAGAAATCACCACAGTGATGAGCTAAGTTTTGTGACTCTGTTAGAATAGAGGGGTATGTCATCAACATTTTGATCGATTTTGGCTGTTTTTCTTTTGTTTATTTAATGTTTATTATTTTTTTTATAAAAGCCTAGCTCATTATGTAACTAACACAATATAAATCCACATTTCAAACTTTGTGCAAAAATTATAAAACATCCGCAAAGTTTCAGCTAGATTTACAATTTTTATTCAGAAGGGTAATAATATTCGAGTTTTAAGTTGGTAAAGAATCCCGTCGATTTTTGATACATATATATATTGTGACGAATACTGCGGCAACGCAAAGCGAACAACGAGAAATAGACAGAATGTTCGAGGAATGACGTAGAATGTCCCACAAAGAGAAACGTCAAGTTGGATGAACAGTGCGAACAGCGAGAGAAAGAGAATGAGCGATAAACTTAAGAACGTTCTAGAGTTGCCATAAGTACGAGCGCAGGTATATAAGGGCGCCGCCACAGCGAAGGGAGTTAGTTACGAGTTACAAGACAGCAAGCTACAAGTAAAGTGAGCAGAGAAGTGAATTGCGAATAAGCAAGATATAAGTTTAATTGTGTTACCACGTTTAGTTAAGCGCTGTTATTGCTTTAACAAGTAACAATAAAGTGTTTTTACTGTATTAGCGAGTATTGTACATTGTTTGTTGTACAATGAAGTTAATTGTACTACAATTTGGTCATCGATTGCATTTATTTAACAATCCAGCGATACGAACCGAGAGATTTGGGAAATCCGGACGAGGTTTCAAGGATAATCGTAACAATTGGTGTCAGAAGTGGGATTGTTAAATAAATCCCGAAGGATAAACTACTGAAAATGGCGAAATTCGGGACTTAAAGATTGAGGAGCTGAAACAAGAGCTGGAAAAGCGTAATTTGGCCACCTCCGGAAGAAAAGTGGAGTTCTTATCCCGATTGCGGGAGGCTATGGAAGCTGAAGGCATCGACGTGGACAAATACGACTTCCAGGGTAAACCCGACGATGCATCCGCAAAGGACGAACAGAAGGATGAAGCTGCTTGTTCGTCGAAGGATGTGCAGCAGACATCCGGGAAGGTTGAAGAACACCAAAAGGCTCTTAGTTCATTAACAGCTATAGACATGAAAACGTTATTGGCTGCCATGTCACAGATGTCATCACAGCTGTCGTCACAGATGCAAGCACAGGATACACGCATGTCATAGATGTCATCGCAGATGCAAACGCTGGAGACACGTATATCTTCAGAGGTATCAGCGCAGGTGTCATCCCGGCTAGAAACTCAGCTACTGGCACAAGAGACACGTATATCATCCCAGCTGGAGCACAGGATGCAAAAATTACACAAATACAGGACGAAATCGAAGAGAGACAGGAGAAAGTCGAGACAAAGGTAGAGGAGTTGGAAGGTCGTCTTCGTGATTTACATTGAATCGTCCAGCTACTTCGACGAGCGCAAAAACTCCATCCTTTGACGGCACGATTCCTTTCCAGGTCGTTAAGCTCCAGTTCGAAAAACGGCTGCAGCAAATCATTGGAGCATGGAGGATAAATCCGCTGCACTATTCGTTGCATTGAAAGGACCTGCGGCAGAAATCTTGCAGACTATTCCCGACTGTGAAAGGAACAGTTACGATACGTTAATCGGTGCAGTGGAAAGACGTTATGGTAGCGAGCACCGGAGACAGATTTACCAGATGGAGCTGGAGAATCGCTGCCAGAAATCCAACGAGACTTTACAGGAATTGCCTCTGAGGTTGAAAGGTTGGCTCATTTGGAATTGGAGATGCATCTGGTGAGCACCTCAAAGAGTAAAAATCCAGAGGTTCATCAACGGAATGCGGGACGTGTATACCAAGCGAGAGACGTACGCGAATCCAAAGGCAAATTTGCTGAAACCTCTCGTATGCTCAGACACGTGAAACGGCAGCACTCCTAAGTAGACCAGCCTACAAAGCACATCGCGTGGAAGTGGAAACACCGGACGAGACAAATGAAATGCTGAAGAAGATTATCCAACCGCTGGGCGAGAAAAAGCATGGATCTGGCAAATGTTTTAAATGTGGAAAGCCAGGCCACTTCGCCCGCAATTGCAGCGCAAGTTCCATTGTGCTCAACAATTCAGCAGGAAGCAAACGCAGGGCTGAAGGAGACGAAGCCAACTCCAATCAGTCGTTAAACTGAAACGAGCCAGCAGGAAGGGCCGCGTGCTGGCTCCAGAAGTTGAAGGGCCCATAATCTCCGCCTCACAAATTGGCCGGAAAGCATGCAACCTCACTGTTGGTGGATGTGTGAATGGGCAGGAGAGAGTACTGACAGTGGATACTGGAGCGACACATTCCATTATTCGAACGGATTAGGCCACTTTTTATGTGAAGCCACTACCTGGAGCAAAGCTGCAGACTGCAACTGGTGAACGCACCCAAGTGTTAGAAGAAGTACCATGCGAGGTAATACTAGACGATGTGGCCTCGTACACTATGTTTATAGTGGCAGACATTGTGGATGAAGTCATCATCGGCGTGGATTTCTTACTTGGCCAAGGCATGAAGATTGATCGGTTCACCGATACAGGAAAAGCGTGAGGGTCCGCCAGCTCAGAGAAGAAGAGGTCGCAACAAGGAAGGGGTCATGGCGAGCCAGGCAGTGTTTCCGGCAGGAGGAAAGCCACTGAACCACGTTGCAATGGTGATACGCCGGTGGCCGGAAATGGAAGCGGCAGTGGGAGCAGTAGGCGCGCTTTGAAGTGTCCCGAAAAACGTGGTCGGCAAAGGCAAGCAGTTAAGCCGGAAGCCAAGGATGAGGTTATACATGTCCGGTCAATGAGGTTGAAGCCGGCGAAGGAGCGAGATGCGGAAACACTGGGAAAGTTTCAGTGTAAGGATCCGGATGTAGCAAGATGTGCTAAAGGCAGTGCAGCACGAAGGCGGGAGTCTGGGTGTCATGGAGAGATGATGCGGCATAGATCTGGCGAGAAGGGTGCCACGAGAAGAGACATGGTCTGGTCACCACCAGTGGCCGGCAGAAGCACGACCATGTGAGATGGTGCACTCCCGGAGATAAGCCGGAAGTAATGTCGAGTAACGCATGGTGGTTGTTCATGTCCCAGCAGAAGCAAAGCTTCAACTCCAAGCAAAGACGTGACTGGAAAGATTCGAAGATTAACAAACGGCTGAAGGACGCAGTGCATCAAATCCAGACAATGGGGAGACCGAGGACTAGGGTTGTTCGACTTCACTAGAAAGTCGACTTTCGAGTTTTCGATCGACTCTGTACAGTCGACTTTAAAAGTCGATCGATCCACGAAGGAAAGTCGACTTTGTTCGACTTTTTTAATAAAAAGAAAATGTATTAAGTATACTCTGCATATAACTCATATATTGGCTATAAATATAAGAGTCAGAATACGCCAAAAGTATCATGATTTACTAGTGGTATTTAGAATAATCTGTAATTTAGTGAAATTAAATGCTAGGTAAAAAAAACAGACACTAAAGGATTTTTAAAAATTTTGAAAATTGTTTCAGTTATGCAGCNCCGGCAGGAGGAAAGCCACTGAACCACGTTGCAATGGTGATACGCCGGTGGCCGGAAATGGAAGCGGCAGTGGGAGCAGTAGGCGCGCTTTGAAGTGTCCCGAAAAACGTGGTCGGCAAAGGCAAGCAGTTAAGCCGGAAGCCAAGGATGAGGTTATACATGTCCGGTCAATGAGGTTGAAGCCGGCGAAGGAGCGAGATGCGGAAACACTGGGAAAGTTTCAGTGTAAGGATCCGGATGTAGCAAGATGTGCTAAAGGCAGTGCAGCACGAAGGCGGGAGTCTGGGTGTCATGGAGAGATGATGCGGCATAGATCTGGCGAGAAGGGTGCCACGAGAAGAGACATGGTCTGGTCACCACCAGTGGCCGGCAGAAGCACGACCATGTGAGATGGTGCACTCCCGGAGATAAGCCGGAAGTAATGTCGAGTAACGCATGGTGGTTGTTCATGTCCCAGCAGAAGCAAAGCTTCAACTCCAAGCAAAGACGTGACTGGAAAGATTCGAAGATTAACAAACGGCTGAAGGACGCAGTGCATCAAATCCAGACAATGGGGAGACCGAGGACTAGGGTTGTTCGACTTCACTAGAAAGTCGACTTTCGAGTTTTCGATCGACTCTGTACAGTCGACTTTAAAAGTCGATCGATCCACGAAGGAAAGTCGACTTTGTTCGACTTTTTTAATAAAAAGAAAATGTATTAAGTATACTCTGCATATAACTCATATATTGGCTATAAATATAAGAGTCAGAATACGCCAAAAGTATCATGATTTACTAGTGGTATTTAGAATAATCTGTAATTTAGTGAAATTAAATGCTAGGTAAAAAAAACAGACACTAAAGGATTTTTAAAAATTTTGAAAATTGTTTCAGTTATGCAGCATCAAAATGCTTATTTTTGAAAAAAAATTTAAATTCGCAAAAAAAAAAAATTCTAAAAATTTTTTTAATCGATATTTGGTAATTTCGGAAAAATGTGGCCTTTCCGATGGAGCAAAATTGGCGGGTATTGGTAGAAATATAAGTGCCACTTTATAAGCATGGATAAATATGGGAGTAGCCCAGACAGCTAGTGGATTGGGACTATCCACACGGCTAATGTCGCATATTAACTGGAATCCTACCAGCAACGTTTTAGCGGTGTTTAAAATTCNGATACGCCGGTGGCCGGAAATGGAAGCGGCAGTGGGAGCAGTAGGCGCGCTTTGAAGTGTCCCGAAAAACGTGGTCGGCAAAGGCAAGCAGTTAAGCCGGAAGCCAAGGATGAGGTTATACATGTCCGGTCAATGAGGTTGAAGCCGGCGAAGGAGCGAGATGCGGAAACACTGGGAAAGTTTCAGTGTAAGGATCCGGATGTAGCAAGATGTGCTAAAGGCAGTGCAGCACGAAGGCGGGAGTCTGGGTGTCATGGAGAGATGATGCGGCATAGATCTGGCGAGAAGGGTGCCACGAGAAGAGACATGGTCTGGTCACCACCAGTGGCCGGCAGAAGCACGACCATGTGAGATGGTGCACTCCCGGAGATAAGCCGGAAGTAATGTCGAGTAACGCATGGTGGTTGTTCATGTCCCAGCAGAAGCAAAGCTTCAACTCCAAGCAAAGACGTGACTGGAAAGATTCGAAGATTAACAAACGGCTGAAGGACGCAGTGCATCAAATCCAGACAATGGGGAGACCGAGGACTAGGGTTGTTCGACTTCACTAGAAAGTCGACTTTCGAGTTTTCGATCGACTCTGTACAGTCGACTTTAAAAGTCGATCGATCCACGAAGGAAAGTCGACTTTGTTCGACTTTTTTAATAAAAAGAAAATGTATTAAGTATACTCTGCATATAACTCATATATTGGCTATAAATATAAGAGTCAGAATACGCCAAAAGTATCATGATTTACTAGTGGTATTTAGAATAATCTGTAATTTAGTGAAATTAAATGCTAGGTAAAAAAAACAGACACTAAAGGATTTTTAAAAATTTTGAAAATTGTTTCAGTTATGCAGCATCAAAATGCTTATTTTTGAAAAAAAATTTAAATTCGCAAAAAAAAAAAATTCTAAAAATTTTTTTAATCGATATTTGGTAATTTCGGAAAAATGTGGCCTTTCCGATGGAGCAAAATTGGCGGGTATTGGTAGAAATATAAGTGCCACTTTATAAGCATGGATAAATATGGGAGTAGCCCAGACAGCTAGTGGATTGGGACTATCCACACGGCTAATGTCGCATATTAACTGGAATCCTACCAGCAACGTTTTAGCGGTGTTTAAAATTCTGTACCTTACGGATTGGTCAAATTCGAACCAAAGACTGTCTGTAAAAACTTACATAAACTCAAGCAGAAAAACTTTCTTGCATGAAATTGTTAAAATAAATAAGTATAATAATAATATAATATGTTTATCTTACCTCATTATTAACTGAACATTGTGGAGACAAACGATTAACAAATTTGAGGAATTTGTTTTCGTATAATAATTTTATGCGCTGCTCTTAAATGATTTGTACTGTTGTACTGTCATTAAAATTCATTTCGCTACCACACTTTTCACATTTCACTTCAGTTTTATTGACAATTTTTTTAAATACGACCAAACAGCACTCCGCGAGCTCGTTAGAAGATCAGTTTTTATTGGCAAATAAATTTAAAAAAAGTCGAGAGTCGAAAGTGAAAAGTCGACTTCCATAAACTGAAAGTCGATCACTAAAATACGACTTTCAGGTGTAAAAAGTCGATTTTGGTCGAAAGTCGAAGTCGACTTTGCAATCCAGACCGAGGACCAAGATGAAAGTGGTCCACTTGGAAAGACTTGCAGCGGTTGGAGCGGCAAGTATGTCTGATCGGGACGATCAGACTTAGGTGGAGGGCAGTGTGACGAATACTGCGGCAAC
Source organism: Rhagoletis zephyria (assembly GCF_001687245.7). Taxonomy (NCBI): domain Eukaryota; kingdom Metazoa; phylum Arthropoda; class Insecta; order Diptera; family Tephritidae; genus Rhagoletis; species Rhagoletis zephyria. The sequence goes on along the minus strand of NW_016157328.1, from coordinate 24,425 downwards.
GCGAAGCGAACAACGAGAAATAAGCAGAATGTTCGAGGAATGACGTAAAATGTTCCACAAAGAGAAACAAGAGCGAGAGAAAGAGAATGAGCGATAAGATTAAGAACGTTCTAGAGTTGCCATAAGTACGAGCGCAGGTATATAAGGGCGCCGCCACAGCGAAGGGAGTTAGTTACAAGTCACAAGACAGCAAGCTACAAGTAAAGTGAGCAGAGAAGTGAGTTGCGAATAAGCAAGATATAAGTTTAATTCTGTTACCAAGTTTAGTTAAGCGCTGTTATTGCTTTAACAAGTATTGTAAAGTGTTTTTACTGTATTAGCGAGTATTGTAAATTGTTTGTTGTACAATAAAGTTAATTGTACTACAATTTGGTCATCGATTGCATTTATTTAACAATCCAGCGATACGAACCGAGAGATTTGGGAAATCCGGACGAGGTTTCAAGGATAATCGTAACAATTTTTGTTTTCTTGTAGGCATTTGGTTAGGATGTCGGTTGTCGAAAATGCTAAATTACGTTCTGCTAAGAAGGAATATAGTGCTTTTGCGAGCGTGCGTGCTGCAATAGATCAGCTCTTCCTAATTTGGATTTTAATATGTAATTACAAACATTGTAATAAGCCCTGTAACTTCACGCGTTTACACAACCAGCCTTTGAACGCAGGATCCTTAGTCCACGAATCAAAAAAATGCGCGTACGCTTGGTTTGCATCATTTATAAAAGTTCAGTTAGTCTACACTTACCTTAATTTAACTTACCATAAGAAATCATCAATGATTATTCAACACGTCAACTTAGGTTGCAAACAGAGTGGAAGCGAAGCCGAAGACGCAGATGAAGACGAAGCCGATGACGAAAAACAGTGCAGTAGTAAACATATGAAAGTGATCACAGTGCAAGCAAAGAAGAAGATGAAGACGGTGCGCAAGCGGTCAGCTTGAAACAGTGCGGTACTGTTTTCAAAGACGAATCGCTTGCTGTGATGAGTTGTTTACAATTTATTTAACTGTTTGCAATTGTGAAAAAACGCGTTTTTCAAGAAATTGGCTAAATTTTTAGCAAAATGTAATCAAACGTATTAATTGGCATTCTTGTATATTCGAAAAATGTCTGTCCGTCTTGCCGTAACACATAATTCATGTCGCGAAATTCTCCAAAAGTTGTCCTATACAAATTATTTCATAAATTGCTGTTTTTTCTTTATTTTCTTTTGATTTTATCTAAAAAAAAAGGTTTTATTTAGAAACAAATCTTCATATCATTCATCTTCCACTATGTACACTCGCCAGCTTGCCCGCAACGCAAGCAATTCGTCTTCGGCTTCGTCTTCATCTTCGTCATCGGCTTCGCTTCCACTCTGTTTGCAACCTTAAGCTAAGAGCGGAAGTATTTTGTTTTTGTAGTTTCTCTTTCAGCTGTTTAACAGTTCGCCATCTAAAATGCCACATAAAAAAAATCATGCAAACAAAAATGTTTGCTTTCATTTATTTTTTTAAAGAAATACCAACACCAGAGTCTGGCAAGCATGATTGTCTCACCGCTCTCAATCATTTCCACGACAGCCGGTTCTACGTACCGGAATGACTCGGGTTTTACCCAACCAAGGGCTGTTGTTTCGGCGATCTAACCCCGTTTAAGTCGGCGAAGTATCTCAGAAGTTGTTCGTCCATAGGGCTACATTCGCTACGTTTTCTTCTACTCAGAGCTGGCATCGAGTCAAACCCAGGGCCAGAAACCTACACCTGCTGTGTATGCCAGAGACGACTACACCACAACTCCACCTCAGTCAAGTGCAATGCTTGCGAGGTGTGGAGTTACCTCAGAGTGTGCTCAGGACTACGCACATATCGGCAGTGGACCACGTCTATTGTGGCCCCTGCTGCTCAAACAGAGCAGCCTCCACGGCTAACCCCAGTCCACCTGAGCAGTCCCACACAAACACCACAGCACAACAACATAACACAATAGACCACACCACAACTGCTACAGACCACAGAACACACACAACCGCACCACCGCCCACACGCCGCCGCCAACAACTCCTGGTTCCTGGTTCATAGCTATCCGGTCAAGCGATGTTGAGCTCGAAATATTTAACGTTTATATACCCCTGTCACCTGCTGCACGGCAGGATATCACCCTGACATAGGTGCGCTCCTCAGAGGTGAAAACCGTATGGTAGTAGGCGACTTTAATGCGCACCACGATTTTTGGCACTCAAGCCTGTCAAACGATCGTAGGGGAACGGACTTGACTGAGCAGATAGACGATTCGACATTCTGCACAATGAACGACGACGCACCCACCAGGATTATGGGCCGCTGCTGCAGCTCGCCAGACATAACAATAGTCAGCGCTGGTCTGATAAACAGCATATCATGGCGACCTATGCTGACTTTGGCATCAGACCATCTGCCCACAGTCATCTCGATCGATAAACCAACCGACTTTGCTTCCGCGGAGCATCGAAAATATATCAACTTTTCTAAAGCTGATTGGAAAGACTTCGCGGAATTTACTGAAAACACCTTCGCTGCTCTCCCCACACCAACCGACATCCACCTTGGTGAACGTAAGTTCTGCAGAGCTGTCACCGCTGCTGCAGCTCGCTTCGTACCGGCAGGATGTATTACGGATCCACGTCCAAATTTCCCTGCTGAAGCGGCTGTTCTAGCCGGTGAGCGGGATAGCCATCGTCAGACCGATCCCGGAGATCCCCGTATCAGGGATCTCAACGCGGAGATTCGGCAACTAGTAAACGTACATAAGCGGAAGAAGTGGGAGGAGCATCTGAAGACCTGTAACTTCACCTCTGGTGTGAGCAAGCTTTGGTCAACCGTGAGGTCATTGTCTAATCCGACGAAGCACGACGACAGAGTCGAAATTTCCTTCGGCGACCATGCTTCGTCGGACCCGGAGCGATGCGCGAGCTATTTTAGCCGGCAGTTCATACTGCATCCTCCGGTGGACAAAGCCAAGCGTCGAGTGACCAGAAGGCTGCACAAACTACCAACAACCTGTGCCCCCCTTGCTTTCACTTGCGATGAAGTTCAGGTGGCCATCGGAAAGGCGAAAGCCTACAAAGCCATGGGTCCCGAAGGAATATGCATGCTGATGCTGAAAAATTTGGGTCCTTCGGGGGTAGCGTACCTAACGGAGGTCCTCAATTTGTCCATGGCCACTCTCATCATCCCAGACATCTGGAAGGTGGGGAGAGTGGTCCCACTGCTCAAACCGGGGAAACCTGCCAACATAGGAGATTCTTATCGGCCGATAACACTCCGTTCCCCGGTAGCGAAGACACCCGAGGCCTTGCTACTCTCGTATTTCACAAACCACTTGACCCCAGCGAAGCATCAGCATGGTTTCCGTAAAGTGCACAGTACAATCACAGCACTGAACGCCATAAACACTCAGATAACTCGTCGCCTTGGACCTGTTAAAGGCTTTTAACACTGTCAGCCACTCCACGCTACTAGAAGATATAGAGGCTTCCTCTCTCCCACAGAGGCTCAAACGGTGGTCGGCAAATTATCTGAGTGGTCGACACTCGTCGGTAATGTTTAGAGACAAATCGAGAAAACTTAGAAAAATAAAACAGGGGGTTCCACAGGGTCGTGTCCTTTCCCCGCTACTGTTTAACTTCTACATTTCAAAGCTCCCTCAAACACCAGAGGGAGTCTCGATTATCTCTTACGCCGACGATTGCTTGATCATGGCGACCAGGAATGGAATTGATGACCTGTGTTCGAAAGCTTCTTCACTGCAAAGTGTCTAGCCCTCTCCCCTACGAAATCCACTGCGACCCTGTTCACAACCTGGACGAAGGAGGTCAGGCTACCGCTGGCAATTCACGTCGATGATACACCAATTCCGACGGTGAATAACCTCAAAATACTCGGAGTAACCTTCGACAGTCTGCTCTCCTTCTCTGCGCACGCCACCGCTATTGTCAAAAAAGTGCAGAGCCACAACAAGGTCCTCAAGTCGCTAGCCGGCAGTACTTGGGGCAAAGACAAAGAAACGTTCCTGGCAACATACGACGCAATAGGCCGGCCGGTTTTAAATTACGCAGCACCAGTGTGGACAAGTAGGACGCAGTGGATGAAGCTGCAAACTACCCAAAACATCGCACTACGGACAGCGACTGGATGCCTTCTGATGTCGCCAGAACACCACCTGCACGACGAGGCGAAAATGCTCCCAATAAAGGAGCACAACACAATGCTCTGCAAGCAGCCCTCGCCCAGGCACGTCACGAGAATTTTACGCATTTTTAACTGCCTTTGAAACGTACGAAAAATTTTTTTATTCATACGAATCGTTGCAAAAGTTGTTTTCTATTTTGTCTTTCTAGCAGTAGACATTATGAAAAAGTATAAAAGTGAGATTCGGCGCTCAAAAAAAGCAGCATGGGAGAGCCACTGCGAGACATTGGAGAGTATAAAGGACACCGCCAGGCTGAGCAGGCTATTGACGAAGGACTACTCCTGTCCGTCACTCCTTCGCAGTGCGGATGATGTACCCACAGAATCTGTGGAAGACTCACTCAGGTTGCGTGTCAACACTCATTTTCCAGGTAATTCTGACGAAGTGTTCAATCCGATTCCAAGAAGATATGCTGGAGCTCAGCACATAGCAGACTCAATTTTCACAAATCCCAAAATATCATGGGCGTTGAAGTCCTTCTCGCCTTACAAAAGCCTGGGGCCAGATGGCATCATACCTGTGGAGGATGCTATTATGCCATGGCTTTTGTCCATTTTGAAAGGATACATAACCCTTAACTACGTCCCTCTGTCGTGGAGGCGAGGAAAAGTGGTTTTCATCCCAAAACCTGGAAGGGGAGGGCACGTCTACGCCAAAGATTTTCGACCTATTAGCTTAACTTCCTTCCTTTGTTCTCAAAATGTTCGAGAGGGTTCTGGACGCGCACGTACGGGGGTTTTTCCACGGCAATGGCATATCTGAAGCGCAGCATGCATATTTGCGGGGACGATCCACGGAGACGGCGCTCCATGAGGTCGTTAGAACTGTCGAGAGGTCACTCGAATTTAAGCAATTCACTATGGCAGCCTTCCTCGACATAGAAGGAGCCTTTAACAATGTTAGGGTAGAAGCTATCCAAAAATCCCTTGACGAGCTAGGCGACGAGGAGTCTATTAGCGCGTAGCTAATGGCGATGCTTCGCAGCATAACGATTTCAGCTGAACTTGGTAGCTATACATTAACAAGAAACGTTAGTAGGGGCACTCCTCAAGGGGGAGTGGTCTCTCCTATTTTATGGCTAGCACTATCAACTCAGTAGTACTCAAGCTTAACCAGGGAGGAGTAAAGGTCACTACGCTGACGATGTAGTGATTTTAATAACCGGGTTATTTCCATCTGTGGTGAGTAACATCATGGAGAGTACTCTAGCAAAGCTTAGCCGGTGGGCCGAGCAATGTGGCCTTAGAGTGAACCCAGAGAAAAAAGAATTAATGCTCTTTACGACAAGAAATAAGGTCCCAAGCTTTGAATCNTAGCAGACTCAATTTTCACAAATCCCAAAATATCATGGGCGTTGAAGTCCTTCTCGCCTTACAAAAGCCTGGGGCCAGATGGCATCATACCTGTGGAGGATGCTATTATGCCATGGCTTTTGTCCATTTTGAAAGGATACATAACCCTTAACTACGTCCCTCTGTCGTGGAGGCGAGGAAAAGTGGTTTTCATCCCAAAACCTGGAAGGGGAGGGCACGTCTACGCCAAAGATTTTCGACCTATTAGCTTAACTTCCTTCCTTTGTTCTCAAAATGTTCGAGAGGGTTCTGGACGCGCACGTACGGGGGTTTTTCCACGGCAATGGCATATCTGAAGCGCAGCATGCATATTTGCGGGGACGATCCACGGAGACGGCGCTCCATGAGGTCGTTAGAACTGTCGAGAGGTCACTCGAATTTAAGCAATTCACTATGGCAGCCTTCCTCGACATAGAAGGAGCCTTTAACAATGTTAGGGTAGAAGCTATCCAAAAATCCCTTGACGAGCTAGGCGACGAGGAGTCTATTAGCGCGTAGCTAATGGCGATGCTTCGCAGCATAACGATTTCAGCTGAACTTGGTAGCTATACATTAACAAGAAACGTTAGTAGGGGCACTCCTCAAGGGGGAGTGGTCTCTCCTATTTTATGGCTAGCACTATCAACTCAGTAGTACTCAAGCTTAACCAGGGAGGAGTAAAGGTCACTACGCTGACGATGTAGTGATTTTAATAACCGGGTTATTTCCATCTGTGGTGAGTAACATCATGGAGAGTACTCTAGCAAAGCTTAGCCGGTGGGCCGAGCAATGTGGCCTTAGAGTGAACCCAGAGAAAAAAGAATTAATGCTCTTTACGACAAGAAATAAGGTCCCAAGCTTTGAATCACCAAAGCTAAATGGACAAAGGCTGCGATTATCTAAACAAGCGAAGTATCTCTGAGTCATACTGGATCCTAAGCTAAGTTGGAAAATAAATATTGAAGAGAGAGTAAAGAAAGCGAGCATTGCCTACTACTCCTGTAAGCGGCTTTTTGGGAAGACATGGGGTCTCAATCCAAAAGTTGTACTCTGGATGTACACAGCGGTTGTACGTCCGATCTTATGCTACGGTTCCTTGGTATGGTGGACAGCCTTAAAGAACCAATATAACCAAGTGAAACTAGGCAGAGTTCAGAGAGCTGCATGCATCGGGACCACAGGGGTAATGAGAACTTGCCCTACCGATGCCCTAAATGTTATTACAAACCTATTTCCTATACACCTTCACATACGGCATACCGCATCACTATCGGCTATAAGACTTAGAGAACTAGGTATATAGAAAGAAAGAACGATCGGGCATAGCAGTATAATTTCCCGTTTGCCACCTAAAGAGCGAAATACACAACACAAGCGGCTTGTCAAACCTACTTTTCCCATTTCGCCATACACCATGCAAACATGAGTCATTCAAGCACAGAATTTTAGTTTTCCTCCGGTTCACAATGTTAAAAATGTTGGTTTTCTTCCATTTTTCTCCCTTACGTCCTCACTTGGTGAAAATTCAGCAACAAATGAGGCGATTTTACCATCCACATCGCAAGCGGTTTGATCAAACGTCAACATGGCGGCCAGAAAATCAAAAAATTTTGATTTTTGCTCAAATTTCCCTCAAGCGGTTTGTCAAACCTTCAAACACCCCCATAGACAACACAAATGGATTGAAACAAAGGGATATTTCGCTTGGTTTGTCAAGCCGCTTGTGTTGTGTATTTCGCTCTTAAGTTGAGGCTAGCAACCGATTACATTCGACCTGAAGTAGAGTTTCACAGGTCTTTCGGGGCCATTTTTCCGTCAAGAGCCGACTGGGACGGGGAGCTTGACATCTCTACCTGGACACATCATATGTACACCGATGGCTCCAAAATGGAACGCGGAGTTGGAGAAGGTATTTACTCTGAGTCCCTGGGAGTAAAAAGATCAATTCATCTGCCCGATTTCGCGAGTGTCTTCCAAGCAGAAGTATACGCTATAGCCGAAGGCTCCCGTCTCTTAGAACGTAGTGGATTGCGTCACGGCGAGCGAGTAGCCATTTTCTCAGATAGCCAGGCGGCCATTAAGGCCTTAGCGTCTTTTACAACAAGGTCGAAACTAATCAAGGAGTGTAGGACACTGTTAAATACAGTAAGTGTTCAACTCGATTTAGATTTAGTTTGGGTCCCTGGTCATAGCAACATTCCCGGAAACGAGGCTGTAGACGAGTTAGCCAGAGAGGGTTCCACATTGGTGTCGATAGAGGACCGGATCTCACCCCCAATTGGAACCTTATATAAAGACATATTTCTCCACAATCTCCTGAAATCGGATCAAAGATCAAAGTGGCCTGCGTACAGCCCTGAGAGAACACACAACCTACTAAGGAAACCCAGATCTGACGTTGCTAGGCTTGTTGCGACTCTTACTGGGCATTGGCCGATTGGTACCCACGCGAGAAGGCTGGGAATCGCCTACAACGACTTCTGTAGAAGCTGCAGAGATGAGAACGAGCATTGTTGCTCTAATGAGGAGCAGAAATGCCATGCTAGGAGCATATGAGTTGACATCGTTACGAGAGCTATCTGATGTAAGTCTCCACAACATACTCAACTTCATCAACCACGCCGGCTGGTTCTAACATACTCATTCGAGGTATATGGTATCAAAATGGCACTTAGCTGCTACTTGGGCGAAATAGTTTTCCGTCACCATTCTAACCTAACCTAGCAGTAGACGGAATTTCGCAACGTTCCGAATAAATAAAAAAAAAGATTTTCCGTACGTTTCAAAGGCAGTTAAAAAATGTGTATAATTCTCGTCACGAAATTGATATCATAAATTTTGTGTTTCTAGTTCAGCTTTCGTCACTCGAAAATTTTACCTCGAAGAGGTGTTTTATTTGATATCAATTATTTTGGGGTAGCAAATTTAAAATCGACCAAAATACAAACAATAGTCTAAATGTTTTATTTTTCTCAAATAAATTGCTAAAAATGTTATCTAAATCTAAATTATGTATTCAAATCGATGTGTCCATTTAAACATATAATTTTTCGAATACGGAATCATATCCTTTGTATTCGAAAAAATTAAAAAAAATTATGAGAAATGATAAAAACGCATCAACATCGGGAAATGGGTAAATTTTTTCGGGGAACTGGGTATGTTATTTTTATATCTTAAAGCAACCAAATTAGACGAATATGTTAATTTTTAACCATTTGACCCTTTTTGGAGCGACATTTTTTCAATTTGAATCGTAATATCTCCACAACAAGAGTTTTAATAGATACAAGCTATATACAAGATGAAAGCTACGGTTTTGGGCTACACAACTGGACTGACCAGTTTTTGTGAAAAGGCCCGAAATCTCTATTTTCAGCAGCCCGATTTTTAGTTTTCAGGCGATAACGTTATGACATATTTATCGATATATATAAAATAATAGCCATTTTCGTTGTTCGGAGTTAGCTCAAAAACTACTGCATAGATTTCAGTCAAATTTTCAGAGGTTATACCTTGCATATATGGTCCTATTATAGGATACCTGAAAACTCGCTAGATGCTGCTGGGGTCGAGTTATTTATAAAAGTCGTATTTATAAACCGATTTCGTTCAAATTCAAAACGTGTGCTACCTCCATGATGGGAAATACGTACGCGAAAAATACATCCGCTAGGTGGCGCTGGAGTCAAGTTATTTATAAAAATCATATTTATAAACCAATTTCTTTTAACTTCAAAATATAAGCTACCAGCATGATAAAAAATACGTTTACCAAAAATAGACCCGCTAGGTGGCGCAGGAGTCGAGTTATTTATAAAAGTCGTATTTATGAACCGATTTCGTTCAAATTCAAAGTATAAGCTACCTGTATGATGAAAAAAACATTTGCGAAAAACGGACCCGATAATAGCCCTATTTATGAACCGATTTCGTTCAAATTCAAAGTATAAGCTACCTGTATGATGAAAAAAACATTTGCGAAAAACGGACCCGATAATAGCCCTATTTATGAACCGATTTTGGTAATGCAAATTCGAAACGTTTATTACTTTCACGATTTTTTTTTTCATTGGAAACATATATGTACATATATACATAAAACGATAGCCGTTTCCGTTGTTCGGACTTAACTCAAAAACCAGTCAAATTGTCGGAGGTTATACCTTGCATATATGGTCCTATTATAGCCTACTAGACAACACGCTGGTGGCGCTGGAGTAGAGATACTTATAAAAGTCGTATTTATTAACCGATTTCGATCAAATTCGCAAAGTGAGCTACCTGTATGATGAAAAATGCGTTTCCTAAAAATGAGACCACTATATTTTATAAAATCTGATTGAAATTCAGTATGCGTATTCATTTCGTGACAAGCAGTGGTTTTGCAGAACAGGGACCTAATGGATTGCGCTGCTGCCGAATTATATAGAAACCCACAAGGGGTTTGGTTTGCTTTAGGCCTATATTCATCTTAGACGAATTTATTTTCATATGGCTAATTGGAGGATTCGTTGAAATATGCATGTAAAGACCGCAACATTGTGTAAGCGCGCCTTTGCCTGATGCCCTCATACACCCTAAATGCGATCTTGCACCTACCTCCGTTTGACGAAAATTATCGGATCAATGATGAAGTTGCAAGATCATAGAAGAATATTACGCACGCTTGGCACAGATCTCATAGGTGGAAATAAGACCATCGGTAAAACTCATGACATCGAAAGGGATAAGTATTCCATATGGTATCACAGCGCTACTATTCTTGGCCTATGTGTGAAGAGGATTCTGCTCTTTAGTCGTTTCAATTTAAACTAAAGATGTTTACTTTAAAGACCGCTTTTGCTTTTAAACGCTATTTTTGTATTAGCGAATGAAAAGGATCTGATTAGGCGCCGCGAAGCAAGCGGGCATTGGCTAGTATTTTATAAACGCAAAAGACAGCGTTAGATAGCTTGTTTTAAGACCCTTCTACTGATATCCACTTCAATGGTATGGTAAGAGTAGTGCGACCTCAGTGGTAGTTTAAAAAATTGCCTTTTTTCGAATTTCAGGCACCAGCCCCACCCACAAAGGCCTACGAATCGAAACATACTGGAACAAAACCCTCCTCGTTTTTTTTGGTACTTTAATTCTTGAAAGTTTGGAAAAAAATAAATGAAGGTACGTACAGACGCTACACACATCGCAAGCATCTCGTAGTGGAGACACGAACCAAAACACATTTACCTCTATGTCTTTCCAACTAGTAGCCGGAACTTAATAGCAGTCATCGATTCGCCACTTCTCGCTCGCTATGTTTGAGTTCCGGTCGCTTAAAGAAGAATTTCGCATGCGAAAGCAACAACAAAGTTAGCTAGCACGGATAGACGATAGCGAGTTTGGTTGTACCTCATTGAGTTCATTCGTTTCGCCACTCGCTAACTGATGGCGAATCGATGGCGGCTAATATATAAGGTAACGTTTGAAAGGTATTGGCCTATAGANCCGATTTATGGTCTACATAATCGACCAAGTGAGCAAACAATTAATGCGATTGTGACCAAGTTTCGCACTCAGTTTACTTTATTGGACATTAAACCAACCACACGAATGCGTACAGTGCGTACAGAAGAGAATATTGCGTCTGTTTCTGAGAGTGTTGCTGAAGACCGTGAAATGTCGATTCGTCGCCGTTCGCAGCAATTGGGTTTGCGAAACACATTTCGAACCGAACACTGATTTTTAGGAATCCGGTTAATCGTTTATGAATCTTGAATACATTTTCTGGAAACACTCTACATGTCGATTCGACGTCTGAATAAAAACTTCCAAATCTCGTGTATATATAAGCGAGTCATTTCAGCATGCTACTGTGGCTGCTCCTTTGGTCACTCGCACGCTGTGATACCAGATGCCGGAGTTGAGCTCTCAAAAAAGTGTCAAACAGTTTTCGGGGAAAAATCTACTCCCTGGTAGTTAATTATTGGAGGATTTCTTTTTCGGGAGAAACAAATTCTTCGAGAACAAACTCCCCGGGAGTATTAAGAATTGGGCTGCTTAACCGATCTGGGCGGGGTTGTTGTAACCGCTACAACTACAACAACAACAACTTGTTAGAGGACCCACGCACGTCAGGGGCCGCGGTCCCGACGAGCGACCAACGACATTCATAGGGAGACGGTCACCGCCTACTCAATTAACACCGTTCTACCTTTGGTCCGACCCTATTGACACAGCCCGGGCCTACCGTTAGTTGACCTTGACGACAATACAATGATTGAAGGATAAACCGAAATAGGCGGGGCTTCGTAGTGCCACTACAACAACAACCGCCCCACGGACGACCGCACGCACCCCCAAGGCCTGCAAACGGCGAACTATCAGGGCCGCACCACTAACCTCGTCCTGGGCAAAACCATCCGCGCGCTGAAAGAGCTGCAGAAGATCCTGAGCAGCGCATTCCTGCAGGGCGGAGAGGATGTTTAAACCGCCGCTCAAACGCAGTACGACGGCCGTGCATGCAATCCTTGACAGCAGCAGTTTGGTAGTTGACTCCGAAAAAATTAGTACCAAGCGCGCACGGCCGCCTACCATCCTCGCGGCAATCAACGATCGTTTAGTTCTGATACTAACATCGGTTAACGCGCACGCGTCCAACTTGCTAAATAGTATTCTTTCTAACTTGCGAAGTGAAATTCATGTTACATAAACTTTGTATATATCTTTCCATATACAAACATGTACACCCCTTTTATGAATGACTGATTTGTGTTAAAAGCGAACAAAAACCACAGACATTCAAATTAATACATCTGTCGGGCTTATGAAAAGAATCTGCTTTATCCTGAGTTTCACCCGAAAAAAAATTTGTCCGAAAATTTGACATCCGCCCATAGTAAATACATGGAAACCAAAAGTGAAAAGTGAACCGGTTCGGGAAAATGACACTCATGATAAGGCTGAATACTAATTTCATACGATACGCCTGCAAGCGTTTATCGACTATCGTATGAAAATTCATAATAGGGAGGATAAGCATTTAATTTTGGGAGATACGGTGAATTGAAAACGGAATAAATAAACTAAATTAAACCTGCTGTACAATCGAAAACAAGTATTTCCTTTGATCTGAAAAAGTGTGTGCGTACAAAATGGTTAGTGCGAAAGGCAACCATCGAACTATTCACCTTTCATTATTGAATCATGGTGCCTCCCATAGTGAAATTATACCACGGGTAAGAGCGAGAAGAAAGTACGTTATTTCAAAAATTGCCTTTAAAAAATTCTATAAGATAGCCGAATGTCAAGAAAATAAATAAAAAAAGCTGTTTTAATACTTCACTTGTTTATAATTTCACCATGGTGGGTGCCCCTTTATGTTTAGACTCCGCACAAACACAGAGTTTTACACACTCCCAGGAAGTTTTTGAAGAAATTTAATTTTTATATTTTATTACATTTTTTTGTTATAAACATGGAAAAGTATTTATTTATGGTGACATAAGCACAAAAATTAACAATATAAAACACCAGCATATAAATGTATACTTGGAATTATAGACATGCGAAAACAAGTAGGTACGAAAATTATTTTCTATTCCAATTTAAAACTGCTTGCGAGCAAATTGGCGTTCTTTACGTTTAAGAGCTTCATGCGCCGACTCCCTAGGAATATTTTTCCGAAATATAGTCGAATTTTTGAAATTCAGAGCATTCTGTGTTGCAGTAGTGGCACCTGCTCCACAGGTTTGCATTGAGCTTGCTCCCCTCAATTTATTTTTTTCTTTGTTATTAAGAGATGGCAAAAGTTCTTCCAGAAATACACCTGATTGCGACCACTGAGGTTTAGGTAATACGTGTTGAGGATCATCGATCTTTTGTTTACGTTTACGAAGATAGGAATTTTGTATTTCTGGTGCTTTATCCTGACCAGCAGTTAATATACGACGTACTTTAAAACCGAGAGTGCGTGGCGTAATGGGACTCTCACGGAATCCGTTATTATTTGTATTTTTCTTCGGCGTAACTGGTTCCTCCAATACTGTACCAGTGGGAAGTTCAAATTTGTTAAATATGGTTCGTTTCTTCGGAGGGCTAAGTGCTTCTTCTACGATTTCGCCTGTAGCGCAATTCATGCGATGAACAAATTCGGAACGTGTTTCTTTATAACCTATATTGTGTAACGTAACAGCATGTTAAGCATATCCATAAATATGTAAATATAAGTAACAAATTGATTTATAAACCATATTTGACTTACTCATTTTTATTTCAGATGACGACTCAGTATTCGAAAGCGATTCCAACACTTCCATGGGAAGACGCTTCTCAGTACTTTCGGCATCATTTGTCTAGAGTAAAAAAAAAAATATTACTCTTGAGGCGGATTCGTCGTTTTAGTTGGGAATTTTCTTCCGAGAGGTTGTTGTTGCGTTTCGTTGAGAAAGACAACAACAACATCACATGGAAGAAAAGTTCAGAACCGCCTTTAGCATTTGTATGATTATTTGGTGCTACAAAAAAATGGTGGCATGTACTTTTTATGTCATGTAGTAGAGGTAGTACAACAAGTCTAAAAATAATTTTGGCATTAGCAGAATCACAAATACACCCCTAAAATCTTAAATTATGATCAAATAAATGAAAATCGGGAGGTATGAACTAGAGCTGCATGAATGTATTTCTTTGCACTGAAGGCCCGGTATGAAAATTTTGTTTATTGCGATCTTATGCACGCGGCCATACTTCACTCGCTCCTAATCCGATTGTCGGGAACGACAGTCGTTTGTGGAAATTTGAGATTTCTAAGGGCGTTTTTAGGCAACCAATGACATAATCAACTACAAATTTGTATTCCTATTATCCTTTCGAAATGAAGAAGTATTGAAACGGGTTAAAATCTGTTGTTAATGTTTTTATTTACGGCATAATTCAACGAACGACTGCCGATGCGAACGACTTACGACAACTATAATTGGGGTGACTGTGTCAGTGTCACTTTAAGGCGGATTTATCGTTCTAGTTCTGAACTAAAGTTGAAGTTGAGTTCAGTTGCTCTCCCAGAGAGGAAAACCACGTGGAAGAAAATTTCCGAACTATAACGATGAATCCGCCTTTATTTTGATGTTCATTGTAATGTTACTTCACCATACAATAGTATACAGGAAAAGTATATAAATTCAAGCAACTTTTTTGTAAGAACTTTATAATTACATTTAATTTTTGTACTAATGTGATTCACATTACTTCTGGTTTCATAAATGTAAGTCTGATTTAGATTACACATACCTGGAGTTTTTCCTTTTTATTTTTATAAGCTTCATTCATTAAAATCTTAGCTGATGCCTTAAATGCCTGCTTTAAGGCCAATGTAGTTTTTTCTGTAATTAATGTCAAATTATTTATAGGCACAAAGCTTGTTAATAAAACAAACCTTTTGAATGTTTCACATCTTCAGCAAGACACCCGTTATTTTCCAATATATCCAGATGATTTGAACTCTTCTTAAACTTTGGAGAGATTATCTTGCTCTAGAATAAAAATCAGTGAAACATTGTTAGAACTTTACTAAAAATTCGAATGAATAATTATTTCTTTCGCAATACCTTTTTATAGTTTTGCTTCGTTTCTAATTTAGCACGATTGGCCGCTTCTAATATTTCGTCACAACGATCAAAAATGTGTCCTAAATCCTTCTTTTCTCCTTTAATTAGCTGACGAGGAGTGGCACTATTATACGCATCAGTTTTATTTTTCGGTTCGTTACTAGACTCGTCCGAAGCGCTGCTTTCCGTGAAGGCACAGGACTTTTCCGGTATAGATCCACTAAATGATTTAGACAAGCGAGTTTGGGATGCGGCCATTTTTGTAAGCAATTCGCGCTTGCGATCTTCAATATTGTCAATCAATGACTGAGATGGGTTGAATTCTTCCTTTGATATAGGTTGCAAACTTTTACGCTTCCGTTTCTTACTATTTTTGACCTCTCCACCATGTGCTTCTAGAGCGGCCATTGATTTTCGCTTTCTATTCAGAACTGTAAATGGTTTATCTGAGCTCGCGAGCTTACCCAGTTCCTCCTCCTCGTCTTTATTTAATTGAATATCATTGGGTTTAGCGTTCTGTTCTGTATCAGATTCGCTTATATTTTTACCGTCATTCGAGCGCTTTTTGTACGATTCTTTTTCAAATTCTGAGGAATCGGAGCCATCTATTTCATTTTCGTTTCCCTTTTTAATAACACCAACACCGATTGAAAATGAACTATGATGGACATATTTGTCTCCTTTAATACTGCATCTCTTCTGCTTCGCCTGACAAAAAGACACACTTAGTCTAGCAACTTTCGGCTTTTTAGATTCACTCAATATATATCCAGTATCTTCAGCGGAATCCTCATCAGCAGATTCTTCACTATTTGTTTGGTTTGAATGATTATTTTCAGAAACCTGTGGAACCTCTTGTGTCTCTGGTATTTCAATGTCTTCATCTTCAAAATTCTCATTTTCAGGGTGCTCATTTTTAGATTTTGGTTCATTGTTGGTCTCGCCACTTTTTTGTTTTTCCATAAAGAGGTTTAAATCGGATTCATTTTGGGAACCATTTATATTCGCGGCATTTGTCGTGTCATTATTTTCCTCCGATAGTTTTACTGGAATTTCAGATTGTCCAGTGGCACTTAAGGATTTACGAATTTTATGTTTGGTTGGGGCTTTTTCATATTCAACAGATATTTGTCTGTCAACGGAATGGTTCGACAAGTTAATCTTTAAATTCTCATTTGCATTCAGATCAAGGATAGATTCATCTTTGTTTTGTTGTACAATGAATTCATATTTCTCTCCCGGTTTTTCATACTCCATATCTTTGCTATCTAGTACAGTTTGGCCAGCTTCATTTCTTGAATTAGTTTTAGTTATTTCATTACTAGTATCTATTGTTGTTGATGTAATTCTGCGATTCATTCCATCAATGTTCGATTCATTTAATTTGCTCAATGCTTTGTCGCTTGACGACTTATCAGAATCTCCTTCCCTTCCTTCTGCTTCAATCAATTCAGAAGCATCGTCCCTTGTAAACTCATGCCTATTACTCTCTCTTTTATCACCTGAGTGATCATTATATCCAGCATCTATTTTTTTATCAATCAAATCTTTTGTAACTTTTTCAGCTTCATCTAATTTATTTGGTGGCTTAAGCGAATTTTCATTCGTAGTTGTTTCTTCATTAGAGGAGTCATCAATCATCCTACTAACTTCAAAGTTAAGAGGCTTGCTTGTTTTATTGGAATCGTTGTTTATCAGTTCGTTCATTTGGTTTGATTTTGAATCTGACACCTCATCATTTTCACTTTCACTCGTCTCTAAGATGCGTTTTTTTTTGTTCGATGTAATTATTTTCTTAGTCTTCTTAGCTTTCTTTTCCGCGTAAGACTGTTCATCGCTTTCGCTTTCACTGGTTATCAAAATTTGTCTGTTACCCTTTGATCTACCAGACTTTATAGTTGGATCTTCAATTCGATCAGCTTCATCTGAATAATCAAGTAGCGATTCCCCTGAATCCGAAGTTATAAATGAATCATTTTCTTCGTCATCCTCTTCCTCCCCATCCTCATCACTATCCTCACTGCCAATGTATTCACCCCTATCTATAACTTCATTTTCTTCTATTTCTTTTTGTTCTTCTTCCCCCATAGAATCCCCGCTTTGGTAGTCATCAGGTGCTTCCATGGCCTCATCATCGACAAATTCTAATTTTTGAAAAGATGTTCCTTCCTCCTCACTCTCCTCGTTATTTGTATTTTTACCATCGGTATCGCTTAGGTACGGAGTTTCCTTATATAGTAATTTCCAATTTTCAGAAGTTACTTCTTGGTCACCTTTTTTCCCTGAACTGTTTTCAGTGATGATGTCGATTTTTCCAGCATATGTTGCACATCCACTTACATTATGGGTCCAGGATTTAGAAAACAAATTTGCTTTCTCATCTGCGCCATCATTGTTATCGCCTGTTGCCACTCCATTCTTTGACTGGTGGATTAAAGAAGTAATAGCATCATTCCGATTAGCGGATGACTGAAGACTTTTTTCCGGGTCGGCGTTATTCTCGCCACTATTAATCGGGGCCGGCGATGATTTCTTTGGGGGCTTTTCTGGTGAAAATTTTGTACTTTTAATATTTTCTTCAGACACCTTCAAATTTTCTTCTGGTTCAGGTTTTGATTTTGATACAGAAACTAGCATAGGAGTTGAGCTCAGCAATTGCGTATATAGTTGTTTTTTATGTGGTGTACATTCTTGAAAAACTTCTACCCCTTTTTCAAATCGGTCTTCTTCAGGGTCATTTGTTGCATCATGAAACTCAATAGATTCTTTTGAATGATTTTCCTGTATTTCATATTCGTGTGGTTCATTACCTTCATCAATATATGCACTAGCATCTTTAAAACTGGCTGAAGATCCTTTATCACTTTGAAAAGACCTATCCTCCGAATCTTTCGGCGAATTCATGGCTGGGTAGCTTTTAGACTTGATTGATGCTGGTGTTTTCGGATAAGTACTCTTTATTACATCATCTTCATTGTCCAGATCATTGAAGGCTACGAATTTCGAGTTTGGCGGAGACTTTGGAACAGAACCTTCACCACAAAGTTTTTCAATTACCTTAGGCGATAATTTTTGTAATTCTACAACACTTTCTACCAATGGATAGGCTTGACTTTGTGAACTTGGCGGAGAGCTTGGAACAGAACTTTCATCACCAAGTTTTTCAATTAACCTAGGCGATAATTTTTGTAGTACTACAATACTTTCCACACAGGGATAGGCTTGACTTTGTGAATTTGTAGTTGTCTTTGGTGATGCACTCTTTTCAGGCGTTTTAGTAGTTTCAACCCCCTTTTCATTATCGTCATCAGATAATTCGAGGCGAAGCGTGCACTCGTTTTTGTTATCGCTTTCTTTCAACGCTGATGTTTCAGATAGGGATGATTTCAATGTTTCCACAGGAGTCTCGTTACTTATATCAGATATATTCGATTCTATTTTTACTGAATCTCGATTTTTACTGCTTTCTACTTTTTCTTCAACTTCATCTTGTAATTTTAAATCCTCCTTTTTATCTTCTTGATCATTTAATATAACAGTTTCTTCCGATAAATCTATTGTTTCAACAGATTTCGATTTGCTTTCGGTTGAAGCATTCTTCCCGTTCAACCCATGCGGTTTTCGTGAAGGGCTTTTAGAAGGTTCATCCTCTTTTTTTAAATTAAAATATGTGTTATTTGAAGTTTCTTCTAGATTGATAACTTCAACCTCAGAATCGCTGTCGCTTATTTGTTTGCTACGTCTGGATTTTGGCCCAGGTTTAATCCTTTTAGCAGGACCGGTACGAGGTGTTTTTTCTAGTTCTAATTGTGTTGGAGACTTTGATGACAATCTTGTCGAACGCCTTGCTGGTGTACCTTTCACCCCGGCATTGAAGCCTTCATCAGATAACTCATCAATCTTTGATGTAGCGACATCTAATAGAACAGATTTATTAGGCGTATGTGAGTCTGTTTCGAAAACTCCGCTCTTGCGTACTGGCCGCTTGGCAAGAGAATTTTCAATATCACTAAGTTCAGAAGTTATGTAATTTTTAGTCCTCGCTGGTGTTTTCGAAGGTGTGATGTTCCCAGTTATGGAATTACGACGACTGCCTCGTAAAGATCGAGGGGAGCCTGGAAATTATGGTATTAGTTGATACACATATTTGTTAGTAATTCGTATTACTCACTTAGCTCTGGTATAGTAGTAAGCTTAGTTAACTGCGGGGTAGAAGGTCTGCTCCCAGCATCATTGCTATCAACCGATGCTAACCGCTTACGTAAAGACCTAGTCACTGTATATTTAAAAGACCAACATGCGTTAATAAATTTTGGGATTGGGGTCCGAAAAGTATGTTAGTTTGAGGCTGATACAAAAAAAAATAAATAGGGCGTGGCCTTGCTGACCTTCCTAGTTTGAAAGATTAAAAACCAAATAATTAAATGGAATGCTTTCAAACTACGGGGCTTCTCAGGCTAACCTCTTCGAAATGGGAAAAAATCGAAGGCCGCCTACGCAGAAATAACTTCCGCGCAAAAATACTATTGTTCCCCTATTTTGAAGAGGTAGTAGTAGTAGTCAGTGGAGAAAGACAAGTATACCACCGAATTCTTTGATCTGCGATCTTTCAAGCTGGAAAGGTGGGAGGTCCCTCGCCCCGTTCATGTTTTGTACCAACCTAGTTACTGTTCCCATATTTTGGAAAAAAAGGCAATATGATACTGTCAAAAGGGAAAAACTATCCCTGTGTACAGAAATACATCGATCCAAAGCATCAAGCCTTTTATTTCAAATTATAATTGATGGTAAGGTACAATTGCACAACGAGTTTTCATAAAGCGTCGTCCATCCTCTTTCGTTTAAGGTGGGTTTGGGGGGCCACGACCCGGTAGTAGTGCACTTTAGCGGAACCTGGTCAAAATGGACGGAAAAAAGTAGAGTAGTATCAATTGACGCATCTTGACGCTAATAATAATGACCACAGACCGGAAATTAACATTTTTAATTCATTAAAGAGTTATTCGCAAACAACACTTGCACTTTTGGCTTTGCACTTTTTTTGTATATACAAGAAAGGGAATTGTAGTTACCTCCTTTCCCAAGGCTACATCACTGGGCGGTAGCCCCAGTTGGTGCACACCAAAAGGAGAATTCTAAAAGGATTTCTACGCAAAAATACTCTGGACGCAAGTGAAAATTGTGATTTCCATTTTTCTAAGGGGTCCCTAGGGAACCATCGGCAATAACTCTTAAATTAATCAAAAATCTTATTTTCCGGTCTGCGATTGATATTATTCGCGTTAAAACGCGTAGTTGTAGTTACCTCCTTTCCCAAGGCTACATCACTGGGCGGTAGCCCCAGTTGGTGCACACCAAAAGGAGAATTCTAAAAGGATTTCTACGCAAAAATACTCTGGACGCAAGTGAAAATTGTGATTTCCATTTTTCTAAGGGGTCCCTAGGGAACCATCGGCAATAACTCTTAAATTAATCAAAAATCTTATTTTCCGGTCTGCGATTGATATTATTCGCGTTAAAACGCGTCGATTGATACCCCTCTTGATTTTGTTTTGGTAAAATTTGGCCTGGTTCCGCTGAAGTGCACTTTTACCCCACGACCCCTCCCAACCCCGTCATCACTAAATCGTTGTACAAATAAGCGAACATTTCCCGCAACAATCGCCTTGTACGAACGGCCTTTCAACTAATAACTTCCAATGAAGTTGGGGTGCAGCCAACTTTTGATTCAACTAATCGCCTCTAAAATTGCCTGGAAATTCGCCTCATGCGAACTTCGTATTAGACTGATGCTTTCGATTGACGCATTTCTGAACACAGGCTATGTCCCGTTGCACCCAAACGGTATGCACGCGTACATACGTTTGAATATATGTAGAGGCAATCAGCCTGCGAGACGCGACCATGATTCAATGATGATGCGCCTTGGACGCGACTCTATTTAGTCTACTTACCGCGACCACTAGTGGATGCATCGTCTAAGTTCTCCATTACTTATCCTCATGTGTTTTCATATAATAAATAGTGTATAATTAAAGACAGCTCCAAAATTTTTATAAATTGTTCCAAACAATCACACATGTGCGCCCATCGGATCGATCGAAGAATTTTATGCTTCTTCTTTTCAATTTGGCTTTAAAACGGTTTTTAAACGACACAACGTTGAAGAAGGGTTCAACAGCCCAACGTTGGTACTTTGCTATGATAGGCGCCTGCAACACGTTCAATATATATTGTGATATTTAGATCGTGATCCATATTGACGACTTTCAACATACTGATGAATTATGAACTATGGGAATAAAGCAACAGAGAAAAAGAAATTATTAGATATTGAGCCAATTTACACGACGACTTTTCACCCTGCGTTTTTTGCACGTTCCCTTTTAAAAAAGTCTTCAAAAATCCTCGTGTATTTACACGATGACTTTTTCTTTGCGGCGTTTCTTGCGTTTTTTTGACATTTCAGCGTCAAATTTTCTTTGGTTAACTTTTTCGTCCTCATTTTTAAAGCGGAGGGAACGCGAACTCAAAGCAGAAATACGAAAAAGTGAACTCGATAAAACCGAAACGTTAAAAAAAAACCCTCGATTTCGCTCACCGTGCGTGCTTGCCTACCCACCACCCAGGGTGAAAAGTCATTGTGTAAATTGGCTCATTATCTAGTAAAAACTTTTGGTGCTTTTTTTTGTGTGTTTGGAGCAACAGCTATTTTCGCCATTAATAAACCTTATGTAATGCAGCGTTTTTGCTGCATTTAAAATGCAACATTTAGCATTTTCGAACATATGTTTTCGAAGAGCGTTCATGCTATAGCATTTAGCAAATGTACATTTACGCGAGTTCGAAATCGTATGCTTTTGACAAACAGCCGTGTTCCAGTCTCTTATTTAGATGCGTATATATTACGATCAATTCTCACGCAGAAGATAATGTGCAAAAACCCTACTGAAAAGGAAAAAATAAATTTTAAACCAAAAATTCAATACAAAAACTTGAATTGTTTTAACCATAAACGAACATTTGTTTGTGTATATATTTATTTGTCGGTGCATTCAATTAAAATTTCCTCACTTAATTAGGAAACAAACCAAACAGAGTTGATCACAAATTGATCCAGATTTCTATCAGTATCAAATCGATGTTGAATTTGCTTAACTTTTCTTTATCCAAATATGTAATGCAAAATAAAAGAAATCTCGATCGGCGATCACTGAAACGCAGCTAGCAACTGTATACTCGAAAAAGCAATGTTGCCACTTTATCTCTTTAATCCATGTTCGAATCGTGGAAATTTTGGAAGATCACAGGGTTGCTTTTAGCATTTAGA
>NW_016157328.1:1149-1329 GCF_001687245.7 Rhagoletis zephyria | reverse complement strand
CATTGAGAGATTTATCCATTAAGATTTAAT
The DNA here is from genome assembly GCF_001687245.7 of Rhagoletis zephyria. Taxonomy (NCBI): domain Eukaryota; kingdom Metazoa; phylum Arthropoda; class Insecta; order Diptera; family Tephritidae; genus Rhagoletis; species Rhagoletis zephyria. Next base: position 1,299 of record NW_016157328.1, on the reverse strand, counting down.
AAATCCAGTTACTAAATCACAACCGTCTCCATTACCACAACGAGATATGTTTGACGTTCACATCTTCAAATATTTGACGTTTGCTTATGTTCATTTTATAAATACAGTTGCGGACATTGATATACAGACAGATAAAAGGAAGGTACCAAG
>NW_016157328.1:0-689 GCF_001687245.7 Rhagoletis zephyria | reverse complement strand
GGATGTTCGGTGCAATGTTATCGAAGCAGAACCATTACCGAAATTTATAAATTTTTTGTCGCAGCGCGTAAATGACTTATAGAAGGCGGAGAAGACTCTGCATGATATTACTATACAACATTTCTTCTAAATTTTTAGTTTTTAAAATAATATTTTCTTAATTTACTACAACCGAAGTTATGTAAATATGTATTACTAATTTTCCTTCCAAACTAACAAAAATACAAAAATCCTTAAAAATTCGAAAATTCATGTTTTTATGATAGGCTAGATTTCAATGTCCTCAACTGTATATTGAAAACACAAATGTCATTTGACTTATGGCATGTGAATTTGTGGTTGCCACATCCAACAAATTGTACTTATTGATCAATATTATTGAAGATTTGACGAAGATTTAAGTTAAATCTACTGCCTTTCGAGATTTAATTTTATATGGTAATCTCAAAAGATTTAACGTCAAATCTCGTCAGAGGGCTAAATCTTCATTAAATCTCACAATGGAGACATAGTATTACCATATCACTTTCAAAATTGCATCAAGCCATTCAGGTCGATCTGTGCCCAATGCAGATGGCGCGGTAAAATTAAAACTGAGTTGTCAAACTACCAAATGACAGCTGATGTTAAGACAGCGACGGTAAGCATTCCCACGACAGCCGGTTCTACGTACCGGAATGACTCGGGTT
>NW_016157327.1:367652-367812 GCF_001687245.7 Rhagoletis zephyria | reverse complement strand
TGATCTAATAAACCCCCTATTAATTTTTCTTTAACATCTATTATGTACAAATATCGGCCTGTCGCAATTTTATTATTTTCAAATACTCTCGTTTGATACCCATATGGCAACACTTAGTTTATATTATAAATTTAACTGAATTAAAGTTTTCAAATAAGTG
>NW_016157327.1:340828-363794 GCF_001687245.7 Rhagoletis zephyria | reverse complement strand
AACCGAACACTGATTTTGGTAATAAAATTCAATGATTTGCAAGCGTTGCTCGTTAGTAAGTCTATTCATGATGAAATTTCAAAGCATACTGAGCATCTTTCTCTTTGACACCATGTCTGAAATCCCACGTGATCTGTCAAATACTAATGCATGAAAATCCTAACCTCAAAAAAATCACCCGTTATATACTGTAGTTTTTAATTGACATAGGCCAGCTACACCTGTCGAGGTTGAGGAGAGTAGCAGCAGCAGTGGCAGTCGCAGCAGTGAAACCAAGTACGAATATTTGGAATGAATGTATTAATATTACTTACACATGTATGTATTTGTTTCATAATATACAGAATACATACTATACATGGTCGGCTAAAGACTACTTCAAATGAATACATACTTAGATAGTACATATATAAATACCTCTTATATACGGAATCCAATACCACGTCATGTATGTACAATAAAAACGGGATTTGGTTGTTCTTTTTCCATGACTGCTTACTTTATTAATTTAAGTTAAGATTAATAATAATAATCTTATAGCAAGTAGGTTCAGTGAAAATACCATTNTGACTGCTTACTTAATTAATTTACGTTAAGATTAATAATAATAATCTTATAGCAAGTAGGTTCAGTGAAATTACCATTCCACAGTTTTGAAAAAAATCGGTTTTTTGCGCTTTTGTAAAATTTATTTACCATCGTATACGCGGTACTACGTTTGGCGTGTACGAGGTATTTCGCGCTGAGCGACGGTGTAGTTCAATAATACCAATTTTTAATTGTTTAATCTTAATATTAAAATATATACATTGCGGTTGTTCACGCTGATTAGGTATTTCATCGATTCTTACAAAAAGTTGGAAACTGTGTACCTATGTACATATTTAAAAACGTAATTTAGAGTCTGGTAATGTTTACGAAGATACTGATTTTATAAAATATGTATTTACATATTATAGCCTTAAAATAATTTATTTTTAAAAATGCAAATAAAAATTGATTTTCTTTGGTTTGTAAACTTTTTCTATACGTATTATAAAAAAGAATTTGTGATGGCCTGAATTGTTAATCCAATAAAAAAGTTGGTTATTTTTCCTTACACTTGGTAACTGTTTCGTCTAATCTTGAGCAGCGGCAACACTGCATGTAATCATAAGTGGACGTGGCTATGCCTATTTTCCAAAAATTTTTAATATTCTTATTTCTCATCTAAAAGTTATTGTAAATATCAATTTTGAGTGAATAATCTTCAGTAGTTATTAAAATATCACAGTTTTCGTATCTCTGAAAATTACCGTGGGAGGTAGGCGTGGGTATTGTCTGATTTCGCCCATTTTCAATACCATCCGTCCTACGCCCCAAATAAGTGCACATACCAAGTTTCGTTAAGATATCTCAATTTTTACTCGAGTTATCGTGTGCACAGACGGACGGACGGACAGACAATCATCGCTTAATCGATTTCTCTTTTCACTCTGATCATTTATGTATACCTTTGCCTATATCTATCTCGATTCGTTTTGCCTGTTACAAAGAACAAAGTTATAATACCCTTGTGCACAAGTGCGCTCGGGTATAAAAAAATACAAATAGAGGTGGTAACCTTCGTTCGTTATTTCTGTTTAAAAGCTATTTTAGTCCTTTTTCATATGATACCAAATTTGTTTATTTGGATAAGCGGTTTGTTTATTATCCGGAAAGGACGCTTTTTTCGGAATAAAAAATATTCGGCCAAGTTCAACTCTGAAAAAAATCATTGCTATTTTTTTAAATTACAAACTAAAATCGAAAAACGCTGATGACGTGACAGGTTCTCCAAATTCCGAAACAACCAAAAGAATGAGAATGACGAATTCTTTGAAAACAACTGTGTTTAAACAACGATCGTGCCATGATGCTAGATTGTGAAGATGAAAGTCAGAAGGATACCTCCGATATTTTCAACTCCGATGAACTTCTCAAAAAGTAGTTATTGCACCGCAATAAAAATAAATAAATATAACTGAAAGTCCTCTCAACTGGTGCAGTGTTATTGAAAATAATTTTCAATTTTATCAAGTTTCAAGTTTGTCGCCTAGAGCGACAGGTTTGATTTACGACCCTTTAAAAAGTTTTTATTAAATACAATGTTCCATTNCGCTTAATCGATTTCTCTTTTCACTCTGATCATTTATGTATACCTTTGCCTATATCTATCTCGATTCGTTTTGCCTGTTACAAAGAACAAAGTTATAATACCCTTGTGCACAAGTGCGCTCGGGTATAAAAAAATACAAATAGAGGTGGTAACCTTCGTTCGTTATTTCTGTTTAAAAGCTATTTTAGTCCTTTTTCATATGATACCAAATTTGTTTATTTGGATAAGCGGTTTGTTTATTATCCGGAAAGGACGCTTTTTTCGGAATAAAAAATATTCGGCCAAGTTCAACTCTGAAAAAAATCATTGCTATTTTTTTAAATTACAAACTAAAATCGAAAAACGCTGATGACGTGACAGGTTCTCCAAATTCCGAAACAACCAAAAGAATGAGAATGACGAATTCTTTGAAAACAACTGTGTTTAAACAACGATCGTGCCATGATGCTAGATTGTGAAGATGAAAGTCAGAAGGATACCTCCGATATTTTCAACTCCGATGAACTTCTCAAAAAGTAGTTATTGCACCGCAATAAAAATAAATAAATATAACTGAAAGTCCTCTCAACTGGTGCAGTGTTATTGAAAATAATTTTCAATTTTATCAAGTTTCAAGTTTGTCGCCTAGAGCGACAGGTTTGATTTACGACCCTTTAAAAAGTTTTTATTAAATACAATGTTCCATTTTTTAAATTCAAACACTATTCATTGATTCTTACAAAAAGTTGGAAACTGTGTACCTATGTACTTATTTAAAAACGTAATTTAGAGTCTGGTAATGTTTACGAAGATACTGATTTTATAAAATATGTATTTACATATTATAGCCGTAAAATAGTTTACTTTTAAAAATGCAAATAAAAATAGATTTTCTTTGGTTTGTAAACTTTTTCTATACGTATTATAAAAAAGAATTTGTGATGACCTGAATTGATAATCCAATTAAAAAGTTGGTTATTTTTCCTTACATTTGGTAACTTTTTCGTCTAATCTTGGTTAGAAAGTTCTTTGAGCGGCGGCAACACTGCATGTAATCATAAGTGGACGTGGCTATGCCTGTTTTCCAAAAATTTTTAATATTCTTATTTCTCATCTAAAAGTTATTGTGAATATCAATTTTGAGTGAATAATCTTCAGTAGTTATTAAAATATCGCAGTTTTCGTATCTCTGAAAATTACCGTGGGAGGTAGGCGCGGGTATTGTCTGATTTTGCCCATTTTCAATACCATCCGTCCTACGCCCGAAATAAGTGCATATACCAAGTTTCGTTAAGATATCTCAATTTTTACTCGAGTTATCGTGTGCACAGACGGACGGACGGACAGACAGTCATCGCTTAATCGATTTCTCTTTTCATTCTGATCATTTATGTATACCTTTGCCTATATCTACCTCGATTCGTTTTGCCTGTTACAAAGAACAAAGTTATAATACCCTTGTGCACAAGTGCGCTCGGGTATAAAAAAATACAAATAGAGGTGGTAACCTTCGTTCGTTATTTCTGTTTAAAAGCTATTTTAGTCCTTTTTCATATGATACCAAATTTGTTTTATTTGGATAAGCGGTTTGTTTATTATCCGGAAAGGACGCTTTTTTCGGAATAAAAAATATTTGGCCAAGTTCAACTTTGAAAAAAATCATTGCTATTTTTTTTTAATTACAAACTAAAATCGAAAAACGCTGATGACGTGACAGGTTCTCCAAATTCCGAAACAACCAAAAGAATGAGAATGACGAATTCTTTGGAAAACAACTGTGTTTAAACAACGATCGTGCCATGATGCTAGATTGTGAAGATGAAAGTCAGAAGGATACCTCCGATATTTGCAACTGCGATGAAATTCTCAAAAAGTAGTTATTGCACCGCAATAAAAATAAATAAATATAACTGAAAGTCCTCTCAACTGGTGCAGTGTTAATCGAAAAGAATTTTCAATTTTATCAAGTTTCAAGTTTGTCGCCTAGAGCGACAGGTTTGATTTACGACCCTTTAAAAAGTTTTTATTAAATACAATGTCCCATTTTTTAAATTCAAACACTAAAGAAAAACATTCGGTCTTATCATGAGTATCATTTTCCCCGAACCGGTTCCCTTTTCACTTTTTTTGATGTATTTACTATGGGCGGAATACAAATTTTCGGGTGAAACTCAGGATAAGGCAGATTATTAAAAATTACTAACCTTTCCATTTTTTATTTACCTAAATCAACTAATACACTCACCTAAATTATTTCTTAAAAATACATGACATCCGCATTCGCATCCGCATCCGCGGATGTAAGCTTTTAAANATAATCCAATTAAAAAGTTGGTTATTTTTCCTTACATTTGGTAACTTTTTCGTCTAATCTTGGTTAGAAAGTTCTTTGAGCGGCGGCAACACTGCATGTAATCATAAGTGGACGTGGCTATGCCTGTTTTCCAAAAATTTTTAATATTCTTATTTCTCATCTAAAAGTTATTGTGAATATCAATTTTGAGTGAATAATCTTCAGTAGTTATTAAAATATCGCAGTTTTCGTATCTCTGAAAATTACCGTGGGAGGTAGGCGCGGGTATTGTCTGATTTTGCCCATTTTCAATACCATCCGTCCTACGCCCGAAATAAGTGCATATACCAAGTTTCGTTAAGATATCTCAATTTTTACTCGAGTTATCGTGTGCACAGACGGACGGACGGACAGACAGTCATCGCTTAATCGATTTCTCTTTTCATTCTGATCATTTATGTATACCTTTGCCTATATCTACCTCGATTCGTTTTGCCTGTTACAAAGAACAAAGTTATAATACCCTTGTGCACAAGTGCGCTCGGGTATAAAAAAATACAAATAGAGGTGGTAACCTTCGTTCGTTATTTCTGTTTAAAAGCTATTTTAGTCCTTTTTCATATGATACCAAATTTGTTTTATTTGGATAAGCGGTTTGTTTATTATCCGGAAAGGACGCTTTTTTCGGAATAAAAAATATTTGGCCAAGTTCAACTTTGAAAAAAATCATTGCTATTTTTTTTTAATTACAAACTAAAATCGAAAAACGCTGATGACGTGACAGGTTCTCCAAATTCCGAAACAACCAAAAGAATGAGAATGACGAATTCTTTGGAAAACAACTGTGTTTAAACAACGATCGTGCCATGATGCTAGATTGTGAAGATGAAAGTCAGAAGGATACCTCCGATATTTGCAACTGCGATGAAATTCTCAAAAAGTAGTTATTGCACCGCAATAAAAATAAATAAATATAACTGAAAGTCCTCTCAACTGGTGCAGTGTTAATCGAAAAGAATTTTCAATTTTATCAAGTTTCAAGTTTGTCGCCTAGAGCGACAGGTTTGATTTACGACCCTTTAAAAAGTTTTTATTAAATACAATGTCCCATTTTTTAAATTCAAACACTAAAGAAAAACATTCGGTCTTATNGGGAGGTAGGCGCGGGTATTGTCTGATTTTGCCCATTTTCAATACCATCCGTCCTACGCCCGAAATAAGTGCATATACCAAGTTTCGTTAAGATATCTCAATTTTTACTCGAGTTATCGTGTGCACAGACGGACGGACGGACAGACAGTCATCGCTTAATCGATTTCTCTTTTCATTCTGATCATTTATGTATACCTTTGCCTATATCTACCTCGATTCGTTTTGCCTGTTACAAAGAACAAAGTTATAATACCCTTGTGCACAAGTGCGCTCGGGTATAAAAAAATACAAATAGAGGTGGTAACCTTCGTTCGTTATTTCTGTTTAAAAGCTATTTTAGTCCTTTTTCATATGATACCAAATTTGTTTTATTTGGATAAGCGGTTTGTTTATTATCCGGAAAGGACGCTTTTTTCGGAATAAAAAATATTTGGCCAAGTTCAACTTTGAAAAAAATCATTGCTATTTTTTTTTAATTACAAACTAAAATCGAAAAACGCTGATGACGTGACAGGTTCTCCAAATTCCGAAACAACCAAAAGAATGAGAATGACGAATTCTTTGGAAAACAACTGTGTTTAAACAACGATCGTGCCATGATGCTAGATTGTGAAGATGAAAGTCAGAAGGATACCTCCGATATTTGCAACTGCGATGAAATTCTCAAAAAGTAGTTATTGCACCGCAATAAAAATAAATAAATATAACTGAAAGTCCTCTCAACTGGTGCAGTGTTAATCGAAAAGAATTTTCAATTTTATCAAGTTTCAAGTTTGTCGCCTAGAGCGACAGGTTTGATTTACGACCCTTTAAAAAGTTTTTATTAAATACAATGTCCCATTTTTTAAATTCAAACACTAAAGAAAAACATTCGGTCTTATCATGAGTATCATTTTCCCCGAACCGGTTCCCTTTTCACTTTTTTTGATGTATTTACTATGGGCGGAATACAAATTTTCGGGTGAAACTCAGGATAAGGCAGATTATTAAAAATTACTAACCTTTCCATTTTTTATTTACCTAAATCAACTAATACACTCACCTAAATTATTTCTTAAAAATACATGACATCCGCATTCGCATCCGCATCCGCGGATGTAAGCTTTTAAACATCCACATCCGCATTCACATCCGCGGATATCTAAAATTCCACATTCGCAACATCCCTAGTATAGAAGTTAAGGACTCGATTATTTAACTGCCCGTTGCTCCCGTTGTACAATGAAAAATGGTCATAAACGTTTTATTTGGATTTTTGTAATAAAAATTAATGCAAACTCATGAGTGGAGACATACTTTGTACAAATAATGGAATTGCCGGAGATGCGTATTAACTTGACCCAATGCACTTTTTCAAAGTTTCGATGGATGATATCCAATGAAGGCTCGTATATACAAGAAATAATTTCATATGTACACTCTAAATAATTGACAATATATGGATGTGATGGCCTCGCCTGTCGCATACGACTTATGTAGTCCATTAGTGAATATATCGGTTTATTGAATACATTTTCTAATGTGGAGTGGACGCTGTCTACCTGCATACTTTTTACCTTTGCAGACGCTACACGCTTGAACCAAGGTGCAAAACAGAAAAAAATAAAAGATTTCTCAGGCGCAAGAACCACTTCGGATAGTGACAGTTTGATAAAATACTGCACTAAATTCTCCTCAGCCCCAATAGAAGATAATTCTGAATCGGTTCTGAAAATAAAAAAGCACAACCTAGACAACTTTTGGGCGCGCCTTCAAGCGCTAAAGCTGTATCACCTCAGATACAAAACAAAAGGTCAAGCAGGCGCTATAGTAAATCAGTTCGCACTTAATGACGATAATTTTAATCTGGATTGGGAAGCATTAAAATCACGATATGAGAATGAAAGAGTATTGGTCGACAATCAAATAATGATTTTAATGAACTTGCCAAAAATACAAAAAGAAACAAGTGAAGAATTCATGAAATTACAGTCCACTCTATCAAACTGTTTGTCGGTTCTCGCGACACAAAACATTCCTACTGATAGTTGGGACCTTATTCTGATATGCGTATGCGCTGCAACTTTACATAGCATACATAAAAATTGTTACTCCTATAGGAGCAATCGCTCCCATCCCGAAAAAATGCCGAACGTGGCAACAAATGAAAGACTTCCTCGCTACCCAATTCAAAATCGCAGAAAGGATAGATAAAAAAATATTAAAGCCGAAAAATACACAGCTCGACCTCAATAGAAGCTATAATAGACCCCAAGCCAATAACAATAATTTACAAAATCGAAGTTTTAACAGACCTTAATCGTTCATCTCAGAATAAAACAAACGTACGGCATGCGATCTTGTAAAGGAGGTCACTCATTAAGATCTTGCGAGAAGTTTAAAAACTTACGACAACCGAACGATATAATGTTAGACATAATAGGCTTTGCACAAATTGCTTCTCACGCTCTTACATATTAAAAGACTGTGAAGGTAACTTCAGTTGTGTCTACTGCCAAAAGGGGCATCACCCGATGCTCCATATTAATAATTTTACCCCCCAAAATACCTCTAACTCTCAAAGATCCGCAGGGCTACTTGCAACAGCTAGACCCGAAAACCCCGAAAATCTCGAAATCGAAGCCGAGAAACCATGCTTTTCAAAAACAGAATATATACAAGCGCTTCATTTTGAAAATGAAAGCAAAATTTTACTGCCAACCGCGATTGTCTCGATTGAACACCGAGGAGAATTATTTAAGCTTAGAGCTCGAATCGATCAAGGCTCACAAAGATCGTTTATCTCATCAAAAGTACAAAACCAGTTAAAACTCCCAACCACAAACTCCAGCTTTGAAATTTCGGGAATGGGTGGAAGAGTAATACAAAACTCTAAAAAAATCTGCACTGATTTCCTCCAATGCGGATGTAAGAATAAAAGCACACGCCATAGTCCTGCCGCAACTCACAAATATACTTCCAAGCTATAAAATAAACGGCAAAGATCGCTAAAAATTTGCCCACCTCAAATTAGCGGATCCCAACTGCCACACCCCACGCAAGTTGATATCCTATTAGGCAGCGACCTAATCCACCAAATAATGTTAAAAGGCATTCAAAAAATTTCAAATACCCTGATAGCCCAAAATACCATATTTGGATGGATACTAAGCGGCCAAGTAAAAGAAAAAATATCGGTATTCACAACTCAAGTTGAAGATATTTCAAATGAATACCTCAATTCTCAATTAAGAAGATTTTGGGAGTTAGAAGAACTCACCCCCATGCAAGTCATTACCCCAGAAGAAAAGTATTGTGAAGACTATTATAAAGCCACATTTACAAGACCAAAAAACGGCTGTTACGTCATACGGCTACAATTCAAGCCTTAAATTCCCGACACGCTGGCCTTGGGTCACTCCCGAATCTAAGCACTTCAGCAATTTTTAAGTATGGAAAAAACTTGCTTAAAAAAGGCGAGCTAAAAATCTCGTATGTCAATGTACTCGAGGAATACCTCCAATTAAATCAAACGGAAGTAGTCGAGTAGGTAAATATACATCATTTCACCTCCCACACCAAAAGTAAGAGTTGTATTCAATGCCCCGGAATGCACAAGCTCGGGCAATTCCTTAAACGACGTATTATATACGGGACCCACACTAAAACCCGATTTAAAGCTCCTAATACTAAATTGGCGCATGTTTAAATACGTATTCAATAGGGACGTCGAGAAAATGTACAGACAAATCCTTGTACATAAAGAGGACCAAGATTTTCAGCGCATTATATTTCGCTAATTAAAAACGGTGACATTTGGCGTAAATTGTGCCCCCCTTTTTTTGCCTTTCGAATGCTTCACGAATTGGCGAACGATATAAACAAACTTATGTGGGCGATATCTTTTCTGGAAGACACAGCATACCCGAAGCGTGTGAATCACTATCTGAAGTCATCCAAGTCCTCAACTCCGCAGGGTTACCCTTAAAAAAGGTAACGGCTAACCACCCCGAAATGTTAATGAATATAAATAAAGACCACTTATTAGATACAAACTTCCTCATCGTTGAAAATGAAAACTCTGGTAATACGATGGAATGCGATACCAGATCAATTCTCATACACTCTTGGAGTCAATATCTGCAATATCCGCAAAAACTAAAAGGCAAATCCTCTTGTTTGTGGCAAAACTTTTTGACCCAGCAGGGTGGGTTGTACCAATTATGATTCAAGCAAAGATCCTCATTTGAGAATTGTGGCTAGAAGAACAGATTGGGACGAATAGGTTAAACCACTACGCTTGGTAAATTGGTCCCAATTTGGCAACAGTCTGCTAAAACAAGATGCCAAATTAAAAAGCCACTTGCTAGTCGCAAAAGGCAAAGTGGCTCCGCTAAAGACCGTAAACCTACCACGACTTGAGCTATGCGGGGCGCTCCTCCTTGCAAAACTAGCCTCCACTGTTCAAACCCGCTTAAGCCTGAAAAAGCGTAAATGAAATAGTTCTAGCTTGGTTAGAAAAACCACCCATACGTGGAGGACATATGTGTCAAACAGCACATCGCAAATAATTGACTTAGTTGGGCCAGCCACTTTGCGACATGTAGCCAGTGCTGATAACCTTGCCGATCTTGGCAAAAGAGGTTGCAAACTCCTGCACCTTGCCACCACCTCACTCTGGTGGAACGGCCCCAGCTGGCTAACAGAATCACAAGAATTATGGCCACAATCCCCATACGAAATATAATACCTCACGAAAGTCGAAAAATGGAAAACTTTCATACCGTATTGGATGATACTGACATCCTGGAGCAATTTTCATCATTCCCCCGAGCCCTCAGAGTAATAGCTTATATTTATCAGTTCATAAATCGAGTCAAAAATAAAGTAAAAGGGGCGCCTAACCCCCCGCATCATGCACTAATGCACCAAGATCTAACGCACTCTGATTATGTCTACTCAGACCCGCTATTATGAACGGGAAATAGCCCTTTTAATGGTATCAAAGCCAGTATATAAAAATAGCCCACTCTTAGTTTCTTTCTAGACTCGAAGGGACTGCTAGGCGCCAATCGACGTCTGGCAAACTCTAGTTTGAGTTATAACGAGCGGCACCCAATAATAATACCCGAAAAACCGCGATTTGTCACACTATGTAAATTATTTGCATTTATTGATCCTACACGCCGAACATCGGCTTATGCAGCAAATGATCCGACAAGAGCTTTATATCCCAATACTAAAGTATCGGATAAAGAAATGTATTTTCCTGTGCAAAGTCTGCGCTCTACATAAGCAGAAAACACGCACGCAGATCATGGCAGCTGTATCACCTGAACGCTGCAATTTCTCTCTGCCCTTAACCATCACGGGTGTTGACTTTGCGGGGCCTTTCCAGATAAAGGCCTCTATGTTAAAGTCTTCCATCTTTAACAAATGCTATGAGGCCGTTTTTGTATGTTTTTCGACAAAAGCGGTACACCTTGAGTTATGTTCAGATCTGACAACTGCAGTTTTCTCGTGGCATTTGCCCGCTTTGTCGGAATGCGTGGATTTCCCTCAAAAATAATGAGCGAAAATGGCAAAACATTCGTCGGAGCCCAAAGGACAATTTATTAAGGAAGTCTCGCTTGAAATCATTTAGAAATATGCACCCAAGGAATGAGTTGGCAACTTGTTCCCCCTAGCGCTCCACACATGGGGGGACTCTGGGAATCCGCCGCAAAAAGCTTTAAAGCGCATTTCAAGAAAATCGCTGGTAATTATAAATTTACTTATGAAGAGTCACCACACTATTAGCCTCTCGCAAGATCCCTCCGATTTCACAGCCCTCACTCCTGGGCATTTTCTCAGAGGAGCTCCGCTTCTGGCCATACCCGAGCCAGGAACGCAATCCCTATCACTCACAAATCGATAGGAAAGAATTGAAGTTATTCATCACGAATTTAGCCGTCGATGGAAGGAGGAATTGTCTAAGAGACCTCCATAAAAGAAACTGATGGAAAAACACTAAAGAAGTGCCAAAGATTGGAGACTTTGTTCTAATTCATGACGAATGTCTTCCCCCTACATTAACCCGGATAGAGAAAATATATCATGATTCCGACCGTCATATCCGCGCAGTTGATCTCAGTACACAAAATGGCATACTAACTCGACCGCTCGTCAAGCTATGTTTCCTTCCAACCGCCTCTCCTACCGATGCCGCGAGTACCGATACCTAAAATCGTCAAACCGAAATAAACGTAACGAAGCCGTATCAAAAACCGAGAATATCAAAAGTGCCTAAATCCGTACCCTCGAACTCACACCAAGTGGCTTACACCTCGAAAACATGCTTATAACTGCTTACATATATGCTATACTAAAGTCCGTTCTCCCCTAATGTAGATAAATATAGACGTGGAAATGCTTGAAACCGGACCAACTCCAACTACCCGATCGGCAATCAACAAGTCACGCAAGCTATCGAGTTCTGCCTGAACTGATTGGCGCTGTCGTACGCAACGAGAGAGTGCGACTCACCCATCATGTTCCAACTGTGCGACAGACCGCGCCACACGCTGTTGCATCGCACCCCCGGACGAACCATACCCGAGACACCAGTTGCCCACAGCAATGGGCGACGAATACCGCAAAGCAATACAGCACGATCACGTTGACCACCAGCACAATAGGGCCACCACTCCTGGAACCATTCTGGGGCACGCAATCGCACTCTATATGGGACCCCTCGCCGGCACCAGCCCACGCCTCGCCTAGGGCGAAGGGATGGCTAAATGAGTTCAGCTGTTCCCCCTGTTTTTCTACTGTGAATGGCTCCATGGAGCAGCAGCAACCCTGCATAATCGCCCAATCACCACGGCCCATCCACCCACGTATACATAATACACCTACACGCACACACATATACATATGAATTCTACTTACGCACATACACCCACACATGAATTACAAAATAATATAAACCAAAACACAATTTTGCGATTACCGAGCCAACAAGACGTGTTCCCTTTGTTACTCCGCCAATTTCGAAGTAAAGTTTAAAATTTCAATAAAAAAAAGGAATCATTCCAGCGTATTTAGAGGATTTAAGCAAAATGGTGAGTGTGCCTCCTAAAAGTGTTTGCCCCTGGTGAACGAGTGAAGAACACCTATCGACCTTGCGGAAAAGAACCCTGCTGCTAAGTCCGCAATAACTGATTGCAACAGGCGAGTTCAAGCGAAAAAACACTGGCCATAGCTCAATAGCCAAAGAGCATGTAGCCACCACAGACTACATGGTACCTTGCTATAACTGTGATAAGAATTTTCGGATTACTATCGAAGAAAGCGGACGGCGCAGAGGCATTGAACCTAGCTTGGACATATGTATTTAACTTTTTCACAGACGGCTAAAAATGGAATGATGGAGTAGGAGCTGGAGTGTGCTGCTAAGAACTTAATATTAGTCAGCAGTATATTTCAGGCAGAGGTTTTGGCAGTAAGAAAAGCCGCTGAGCTGCCTACTCAATTACTGAAAAAACTCTAAAATTAACATATACATAGATAGTCAAGCAGCGATTATGGCTATAAGCTCATACCAATTTACTTCACAAAGTGCTCTTAGAAGTAGGGAGGCCATAAGTAGGGCACCAGCAACTAGGCGACTGTGTATTTATTGGGTCCCCGGCCACAATGGCATTACAGGTAGCGAAATTGTAAATGAGGTTGCCAAGAGCGTAATCCACTTGGTTCTAGAACAAGAAAATAACATTCCGAAAGCTTTAAAAAATCTGTATAACGAAATAGACCAGAGGGTGAAAAAGCAGACTATATCGAGTAGGAATGCGTTAATCTGAGCGTATACGGTATAGAAATATCTCTGGAGTTTTACTTAAATAAAAATCTCCTCTCTCAATTAAGTTTACACGGTAGAGTAACTCTAAGAGATATTCACTCTAGCTAGAGACAAAATAGAGAAATCTCAACTTCCCTCTATCACGTACTCTACAAGCTGTATACACGGTAGACAATAGTTACATCTCGCCTAGAGTTAGTTTTTTATCTCGGATTGTTGTCAACGCTTGTTGTATGTATATATGTATTTATATCAAAGCCACGATGTAGAAAATATAGTTGCCGCCATCAGCGGAGCGCTAACCCTTCGTCGATTTGACAGCATTAACCTATTTTCTGGCGTCATAAAGTACATTTTCGCAATATGGACATGAAATAAATTTTCAATTATGGAAAATTGTACTAAATTGAAAATATCTCGAAAACTTGTCCATAGATTAAAAAATTAACTAGATTTTGGGAATCAGCGGGAAATTCTACATAGGAATTGGATAGTGGCATCCACTGAACATTTTTGCTGTAAACTAGTGTAAACAAACAATTAGACAAAAATTTAGACTTGGACGGGTTAAGAGACAAACCCCTTGGTGGATCTTAGTAACGTACATATGTGTTATATAGCTTTGTATCACTTGTTGTTTTCGACGTCGGTGTTTTGTTGCGATTGTTGTCGATTTCCTTTATTTTCTGTTTAAGTAAACTTTGTATTAGGAGTGCAATGGGGTATAGTCGTTGCGCTGGGTATGCAGTTACACTTGCATGGCTATACTCAATCCCGACTCTAGCGTCCTCGTTCGCGCACTCTGGGCAACGTGAGCAACCCATGTACGAGATGCGGTAACCAATCCGAGGGGAGCCTTGCGTCACGGCAGAGCTTCGGTGGGGCCACTCCGACTTATTCGGTTTAAAGACTCACTGAAGTCTGCAGCGTCTGTCCACCAGTAGGTGCGGCTGCAAGCGGGTGTCTGCTTGGAGCAAGCGGCTCGCTATATAAACGTGTATTTGGTTGCGAAACCACCCCCTCCACGCAATGGGTTGTGCGCTGGGCTTGGGACCCGCCACGTAAAAACCACTTCCAGTGAAGAAGCAAGGCAAAGCCTCGGCCCCCCTTTATGATGACGACCACGGCAAACGTTTAAAGGACTACGATTTAAGGTCATGCACCTGGAATGTCCGGACCCTTAATGGAGAAGGTGCCTCTGCCCGGCTGGTTGATGTTCTCGTAAGGACCAAAGCTGACATCACCGCCATCCAAGAAAGGCATTGGACGGGGCAAGGCAAACAATGTCTGAGGCCTTGCGACGTCTACTACAGCTGCCATGTAAAGGAACGCAAATTCGGAGTTGGATTTGTGGTGGGAGAGAGNGTCATGCACCTGGAATGTCCGGACCCTTAATGGAGAAGGTGCCTCTGCCCGGCTGGTTGATGTTCTCGTAAGGACCAAAGCTGACATCACCGCCATCCAAGAAAGGCATTGGACGGGGCAAGGCAAACAATGTCTGAGGCCTTGCGACGTCTACTACAGCTGCCATGTAAAGGAACGCAAATTCGGAGTTGGATTTGTGGTGGGAGAGAGACTCCGTCGCCCAGTACTGTCGTTCACCCCGGTGGACGAGCGTCTAGCCACAATCCGCATCAAAGCGAGATTCTTCAACATCTCGCTCATCTGCGCCCATGCCCCGACGGAAGAGAAGGATGAGGCATCCAAGGATCTCTTCTATGAGCGCTTGGAGCGCACGTACGTGCGCTGCCCCCGTTATGATATCAAAATCGTGCCTGGCGACTTCAATGCCAGGGTGGGCAAGGAAGGGATCTTTGGAACCACCGTCGGAAAATTCAGCCTCCACGACGAAACGTCCGACAACGGATTGAGGCTGATCGACTTCGCCGGCGCCCGAAACATGGAAGTATGCATTACTAGGTTCAAGCATAAAAAGATCCATCAAGCTACGAGGCTGTCTCCGGATCGAAAAACGAGAAACCAAATAGATCATATTGTGATAGACGGAAGGCACGCTTCCAGTGTTTTAGACGTACGCACACTCCGAGGCCCAAATATCGACTCGGACCACTATCTTGTTGCAGCCAAGATACGCACCCGCCTCTGTGCAGCAAAAAATGTGCGCCTAAATATGCAAGGAAAGCTTAACGTCGAAAAGCTGCAGTCACAACAGACAGCCAGCGCTTTCGCTACTTGACTCTCACACCTGCTCTCAGAGATCACTCTCCAACAAACCGACATATGCGAGCAGTGGAACCACATTTCCCGCTCATTAAGTACCGCCGCCGAAGAAGTAGTCGGATTTCAGCGAGCCCGAAAGAACAACTGGTACGATGAAGAGGTCAGGAAGCTGTAGAGAATATAGATGCTGCCTACAGGGCCACGTTGCGATCGGGCGTAACGCGCGCTTTTTGGGACCGCTATAGGGATCTGAAGAGGGAAGCGAGACGTTTTTGCCGCAACAAGAAGNTGAGTGCGAAGAGCTTGAAATGCTGGCCGACAGGAAGAATGCCCGAAAATTTTACCAGAGAGTTAGGCGACTTACGGAAGGTTTAAAGACCGGGGCGTACTCCTGTAAGAACAATAAAGGCGACCTAGTAACTGATGTTCAGAGCGTACTTAAATTATGAAGGGAACACTTTTCCGCCGTACTAAATGGTAGCAGCACGGAAAGTTGCGGAGAAGAAGAACCCGAGCCCTCAGTCTATGATGACGGAGGCGACGTTCCACCGCCTTACTATGACGAGGTACGTATAGCAATAACACGGCTGAAAAACAACGAAGCCGCTGGAGCTGAGAGCCTGCCAGCTGAGCTATTCAAGTACGGCGGCGAGGAGTTGATAAGGTGCATGCATCAACTCTTGTGCAGAATATGGTCAGATGAACGCATGCCCGACGACTGGAATTTAAGTGTGCTCTGCCCAATCCACAAGAAAGGTGACCCCGCCATTCGCGCCAACTACCGCGGGATCAGCCTTCTAAGCATAGGTTACAAGGTCTTATCGAGCGTATTGTGTGAAAGNCTAAGAAAGGTGACCCCGCTATTCGCGCCAACTACCGCGGGATCAGCCTTCTAAGCATAGGTTACAAGGTCTTATCGAGCGTATTGTGTGAAAGACTGAAGCCCACCGTCAATGAACTGATTGGGCCTTATCAGTGTGGCTTTAGACCTGGCAAATCCACCATAGACCAGGTATTCACAATACGCCAAATCTTGGATCAAAGACCCGCGAGAAAAGGATCGACACTCAGCACCTATTTGTCCACTTTAAAGCCGCTTTTGACAGCACTTAAAGGATTTGCCTATACGCCGCTATGTCTGAATTTTGCATCCCCTCAGAACTCATACGGCTGTGTAAAATGACGCTGAGCAATACCACCAGCTCCGTGAGAATTGGAAAGGACCTCTCCGAGCCGTTCGCCACAAAACGGGGTTTTAGACAGGGCGACTCCCTTTCATGTGACTTCTTTAATCTGATGTTGGAGAAGATAATAAGAGCTGCAGAACTGAACCGCTCAGGAACAATTTACTACAAGAGCGTGCAATTGCTGGCTTATGCCGATGACATCGACATCATCGGTAACAAAAACCGCGAAGTCTGTTCTGCCTTTTCCAAGTTGGATATGTAAGCAATGCGAGTGGGTCTGGTGGTAAACGAGGACAAGACGAAGTATCTCCTGTCATCAAACAAACAGTCAGCACATTCGCGCCTTGGCACCCACGTCACTGTTGACAGTTACAATTTCGAGAAAGTAGAGAATTTCGTTTACTTGGGAACCAGCATTAACACCGATAATAATGTCAGCATTGAAATCCAACGTAGAATCACTCTTGCCAACAAGTGCTACTTTGGACTGAGTAGGCAATTCAGGAGTAAAGTCGTATCTCGACGTACGAAAACCACGCTCTATAAGCCACTCATAATGCCCGTGCTGGTATATGGCGCAGAAGCATGGACAATGACAACATCCGATGAGGCGGCTCTTGGGGTGTTTGAGAGAAAGATTTTGCGGAAGATTTACGGGCCTTTACGCGTTGGCGACGGCGAGTACCGCAGACGATGGAACGATGAGCTGTATGAGCTTTACAACGACATGGACATAGTGCAGCGAATTAAAATACAGCGGCTTCGCTGGCTTGGTCATGTCGTTCGAATAGACACCGACGCTCCAGCTCTGAAAGTATTCAACTCGAAACCCGCTGGTGGTAGCAGAGGAAGAGGGAGGCCCCCACTGCGATGGAAAGACCAGGTGGAGAAGGGTTTGGCTTCACTTGGCGTTTCCAATTGGCATCAGTTGGCACAGAGGAGAAACGACTGGCGTGCTTTGCTGAACTCGGCCAAAATCGCTTAGGCGGTTACAGCGCCAAAAAAGAAGAAGAAGATGAAACTTTGTATTAGGTGGTACGGGTAGTTGTAGTAAGTGATAATTCTGTTTCTCTAAATTGTGCGTGACTTATTGTAAGTATTTTCTGGATGAGGTTTTTCGTTGTGTAAAGTGCTGCGAAGATAATAATAACTACCCGTACCACCTGCCACAAAGTTTACTTAAACGCAAAATAAAGGAAATAGACAACAAGCACAACAAAACACTGACGTCGAAAACAACAAGTGATGCAAAGCGATATCACAGTGTCCATACGTACCCAATAGGGATCTCGGTCTTTTTGACATCCCTAAAATCCCGGGACTTGATTGCATTAATCCCGGGATCCCGAAACAGAAAGTTTTAAGGAAAAGTTACATCATTTTTCAAATCAATCTTTTCAAACTTCCTCAAATCGAAAAACTTATAATTTAACCGACGTGCTGGTAAAATACGTTCAAATATTTAGTAATAGAAGAGATAGGGATCATTATCTTCAATTGGATTACGACTATGTTTTGACTGTTCAGCCTAAAAGTGTTGAGGCCAAAATATGTTTTTCATCAGCTGGTTTTGTGTGTAACAACTTCAGGTCCAAATTAGAAGACTCTGCTTTGAACGCTTTGCTGCTCTTACATACACATTTCAAGTGCAATAATAATAACACCGGCACAAAGAAATATGTGCGCTATTAACCAGACCTACCTACCAACATGTATGTATTTCGACCCGCTGCATCCGATTCTGGGGTCCATTTGACTCGTACACCGTAACGAATTTCGAGTAAATTGCAAAAAAATAGCCATAAATTCGAAATTCGTCATTTCTTTATGGAGTAGAATAAACATATTTGGATAATTTGTTTTTGTACATTTATGTTTAATGTTTTTTTTTATTAATCATTAATTTCAAAAGTACCTGGTATTTACATTGTTATTTGAGATGTATGCGTTCCTCAATCACATGGGTTTTTAAATACAATTGAAAAAATATATTACGCTAAGATTTGCCTTTATTAAAAGTTATAAAAAATATCAGCTCTGTTCTGCAATCCGATTCGAATCGGAATCGGACTTGTTTCCGATTGTTGGTGTTCTGCATTCCGACAATCGGAAATTATTTCCGATTCCGCCTTGTTCTACATTTCGATCCACTTCGAATTGGAATGCTATTGGAAATTTGATGTTCTGCATTCCGATAATCGGAAATTTTTTATCGGAAGTGTTCCGATCAGCTAAAAGCCAGTGGAATAGAAAATAATCAAAACGAAAAACAAAAGTATAACTGTTAACGGTCAAAAGAAAAATTTTAAAGTCAGTGAACTGCAAAAAATTAAAATAAAGAAAATAAAAGTGGTAATTATTAAAATTAAAATTTTTAAAATGCAGGGGAAAGCACAAGACGGCGGAGCAAAGCAAAAATGTGCTGGACTTCATGGAAGTAAATCCAGATATAGCCAAGTGCTTCTTCAAAGGAGATAAAGTGGCTCTTGAGGAAAAGTGGCGCCAACTAACGGAGTCGTTGTATAGCCAAGGAACACCAATAACAAACACAAATGAGTGGAAGAAGGTAAAATATTATTGTGTTTATAAGGATAACAATAATATTTAGATTTTTTGCAACTAGACCTGGACTGACAGGAAAAGAAAAGTGAGGAAGAAATTGGCACACAACAGAAGTACCGGAGGCGGCCCATTTAAAAAGTACACATTGTGGGAGGCGGAGGAAACGGTAGCAATAATATCCGGGCTGTAAGCTGTTGTAGAAGGCATATCAATGTCCACTTCTTTTGGAACTGGGAGGAGGCAGTATCCGCGCCCGACTTAAGCGACGATGATTTGGCTAGCACATACGCAAGAGCCCATGAGGAGGAAACCAATCCGTCTCTGACCCCAAAGACGCACAGAAATAATTCCTCACTACAGGTAAATTACAAAATAAAATATGAATACTTATATATGTATATATACGTCTATAATTATGTATGTGTGTATATATTATACCTTTTGTATATTTCTAGGATTCCGTGAAGGCACTCATGCAAGCGGAAAACAAATTCCATGAAAGCCTTTCGCGCTGGCGAAAAATCAAAAAGACACCGAGAGCGACGTCAGACGAGTTTACCTAGACAAAATTAATGCCACTTTAGAAAACATCCGCATCCGGGTTTCAGAACGCCAATTGTTCGTTCAACTATTGTAATGTGGTTTATTCCTGCTGGGGTGTACCAGTTGCCGTCGGTTCTGCGGAGCCCTGGCGCTCCGCCGGCGCTGATGCCGGCCAACGCCTGCATGGCATGGAGACCTAGCGCTCCCTGGTGCTGCTGCCTTGAGTGCGGGAATTCCGTGCTCCTGGTGTCCGGGGACGGGCACTTTATTAAAAAGGATTTACTCGCCCGCTGGCTCGAGTGGTGGCTTGTAGCCAAGGTCCAAAATTGAATAAAATTGAAAACTACTTCTTAACGTTTTATAAGGCGCGTTCATTTATTTTTCAGTTCTACCTTAAACCTAGCTGCTATTGTACCTAGAACAGTGTTGCATTTTTAATACCGTAAATTCTTAATTTTAAGATTAGCTTAGGGGGAATTCATGCAATGTGATTTGTAGTAGTTTGTATTGTTGCAATTGTATGCTTTGAGCGCATTAGATCACCCTCCTTTGGAAAAATAAGAATTTGGCAAAGTGATCAGTTTTGCCATATTCTTCTGCCCAAAAGTTATAATTAGAATTAAATTGTTTTGAAGGAACGAATTTAAGATATTATTAAAGGATATTCCTCCCTCTTTCATACGTTCGTTCAAAGCCATTTAAGTTATGGTAATTATTAAATATTTAAATATAAGCTATTGCATTTACTTAATTATTATTATTACTTTATTTATAAATAGTTATTTAATTGGCAAAGTATCGTATTTGTAAAATAAAGTTAAGTAATTATTTTTGTAAATAACTTATGAGGCTTTTTGATTGAATTTTACGTAATTACATATTAATAGCTTATGAAAAATGTTAATTAAATTTTTTTGTTTTAATATTTGTATTTAGATTTTCTGAATTATAATTTTAACAATATATGAAAAATGCTTTTGGTTTAATAAACTCATTTGGTATTTTTCAAAAAAAAGATCTTATAGTACAATTTTATGGAAAAATATATTATAAATACTTATATTTTTCTTGAGGTATTTTTCATATTTAAAATGTATACATTTCAAATTATTATTTTTGCTTTGTATAATTTTTATTTTAGTTGATGGTAAAAAGGAAAAATTAAAAGTAATTATACATACGTATATACGTATATAAGAAAATTTGTTTTATTTTATTTTATGAACTCTATTTTTGTGTACTGTTTTTTCTTTGTTTTTAACTTCATCAAGAATTGTGACGTTTACACGGTCAATTTTTGTTATAACGTATGGCCCTTGGTATATGTTTTCATGCTTACTGCGTGGTTCTCTTTGAACAAGAACCCTGTCGTTAACGCTCATAGATAACGGACGCTCCGTTTTATCATATAGAAGTTTACTTCGAACTTTGTGTTTATTAATTAATTCTTTAACAATCTTGTGCGACTTTTGCATTCGATATTTAACTTCTGTCGCGTAATTTTCTACATTATAAATCGGGTCAATTGTAACTTTTTCCAAATCTTGAGGCACTGTGGGTTTTTTCCAAATTTTAATTCAAATGGGGAAAATTTATTATCGAAAACTGTGTTTGTTGTTGTGTTGTGTAAAAATTTAAAATATTTTAAATAAACCTCCCAATCGAAAAATGTTTCATTTAAATATGCGCGTAAATATTCATTAAAGACTCTGTGGTTACGTTCGATAGTACCCACAGTTTCATGATGGTGTGCGGTTGAAAAATCGTGTTTAACCTTCAAAAGTTTGGTTAACTCGGAAAAAATTTAATTTTTAAATTCGGTGCCTAAGTCTGATTTAATGGAATTCATTACACCGTAAGTTAAGACAAAATTTTCGAAAATGGCAGACGCAATCGTTTTAGCGCTTTTATCTGGCACAGCTGCTGTTACTAAATACTTTGTTAAATCGCATATAATGGTAATTGCGAACCTATTACCATTATTTGACTCAGGTAGCGGTCCTAATGTGTCGATTACAATAATATCAAATGGTTTGCAAGGTGTTGGCGTTAAAACAAGATTTTCCTTGTTTTTGGGTTTAACCTTGTTTAATAAACATTTTGAACAATTTTCAACAAACTTGGATACATTACGGTTCATATTTTTCCAGTGATATTTTGTACGTAATTTTGCATAAAGTTTTTAATTCCGCAGCGTCCGCCTGTTATTGGGTCATTATGATAAATGGTCATTAATTTTAACTTTATATCTTCGTCAGTTACGTTTACTACCGGTTCTGTTAAGATAATTTGTAAAAATTTTAAAATATTATAACGATGAGTTAATGATCAGTTTCAAAATTATGTTTTTATTGTTGGTTTGTACTAGGCTATTTTGATCAATTTGGCTTATGTGCAAGAAAAAACTTTCTTCACTTTGCTGCCCGACGTTTCGCCAAACTCCTTGGCATCTTCTGGGGCGTTTTCTTTATTAAAGGATCAACAAGAAACAAACATAAGGACGTTATTGTTATAATATAATTTGTTAATATGTACACAAAACATTTGTACACACAAGAAAACAAGTAACAAATTTTATATTGAATCTATGACAATTAGCAATTTTTAACATGATACTGAACTTTAAACACTTTTGAGAAAACATTGAAAAACTTACATTTGAAAAATAAACTATTGTACACTTAACATTTAAAACTTCAAAATTTAAACAGCGTTAATACCATCACCCTGTGGTACATTTGTCAAACTAATACTAAAATGGTTATAAACATAATAAGTATGCAGCCGCGATGTCGTCAGTGTCTTCTTTTTTGTTTATTGTTACATTTCTTTTTTGCAAAATTCTTAAACTCTCTAGTGTGTATCTTGTTTTTTCTCTTTTTTCCCTATCCACTATTCTCGCGTTAGTCAGATCACCAATGACCACTGGCTAGCACATGTTGGGCTAAGGCAGTGCTGTTTTTATTCTTCCAAATGTCGGCTTCATGTTCAGCTAGGCGAATCCCCAGTGGTCGTTTCATTGTGCCAATGTACACCTTATTGCAGCCTTCGTTTTCGCTCCCTTTGCATGTGATTTCGTATACCACATTGCTTTGTTGGTGGGAGTCTATTGG
>NW_016157327.1:335516-339703 GCF_001687245.7 Rhagoletis zephyria | reverse complement strand
CCTCCGGTCGCATAATTAATTTCATGTCTTCGCAACCCTTAAAATATAAAGTGAACACCGCAAAAAACCTAATCCATAAAATACTAACAATAAGCCACGCACAATGTAGAGACACAAACATTAACAGAATAAACAGAATTCTCACTAACAACAACTATCCGCACCACCTAATACAAAGTTTACTCAAACAAAAAATGAGGGAAATGGACAACCAGCACAACAAAACAACCAAGTCGAAAACAACAAGTGAGACAAAGCGATATCACAGTGTCACATACGTACCTAAGTTCCACCAACAACTTGAAGGCGAAATAAACAGCAATCAGAACATTAAATTAGCATACAAATCAAACAACACCTTGTCTTCAATATTTACAAATACAAAGTCGAAACAAACATAAGGACGTTATTGTTATAATATAATTTGTTAATATGTACACAAAACATTTGTACACACAAGAAAACAAGTAACAAATTTTATATTGAATCTATGACAATTAGCAATTTTTAACATGATACTGAACTTTAAACACTCTTGAGGAAACATTGAAAAACTTACATTTGAAAAATAAACTATTGTACACTTAACATTTAAAACTTCAAAATTTAAACATGGTTCATACCATCACCCTGTGGTACATTTGTCAAACTAATACTAAAATGGTTATAAACATAATAAGTATGCAGCCGCGATGTCGTCAGTGTCTTCTTTTTTGTTTATTGTTACATTTCTTTTTTGCAAAATTCTTAAACTCTCTAGTGTGTATCTTGTTTTTTCCCCTATCCACTATTCTCGCGTTAGTCAGATCAGCTGTATGACCACTGGCTAGCACATGTTGGGCTAAAGCAGTGCTGTTTTTATTCTTCCTAATGTCGGCTTCATGTTCAGCTAGGCGAACTCCCAGTGGTCGTTTCGTTGTGCCANTTTATTTATGTTTATGTTTTTTGTTGCGTTTGTCAAGTAGTTGGGTGTTAGTTCATACCGTCTACATTCCAATAAGAATTTTAGTTGTGTTATCTGTTTTGCCAGTTTTTGTTTTTGTTTACTGTAGTGTTTTAAGTATAAGCAAATATGCTCTCCGTGTTTGTATTTCATGTGCTTGTAATAATCCTTCATGTTTGTGAGTGTTTTTTTGTTGATATAATTAAAGGGAATACTTTGGCAGGCCTTCCGATTAGAATAATATAACGATGAGTTAATGATCAGTTTCAAAATTATGTTTTTATTGTTGGTTTGTACTAGGCTATTTTGATCAATTTGGCTTATGTGCAAGAAAAAACTTTCTTCACTTTGCTGCCCGACGTTTCGCCAAACTCCTTGGCATCTTCTGGGGCGTTTTCTTTATTAAAGGATCAACAAGAAACAAACATAAGGACGTTATTGTTATAATATAATTTGTTAATATGTACACAAAACATTTGTACACACAAGAAAACAAGTAACAAATTTTATATTGAATCTATGACAATTAGCAATTTTTAACATGATACTGAACTTTAAACACTTTTGAGAAAACATTGAAAAACTTACATTTGAAAAATAAACTATTGTACACTTAACATTTAAAACTTCAAAATTTAAACAGCGTTCATACCATCACCCTGTGGTACATTTGTCAAACTAATACTAAAATGGCTATAAANAAACAAGTAACAAATTTTATATTGAATCTATGACAATTAGCAATTTTTAACATGATACTGAACTTTAAACACTTTTGAGAAAACATTGAAAAACTTACATTTGAAAAATAAACTATTGTACACTTAACATTTAAAACTTCAAAATTTAAACATGGTTCATACCATCACCCTGTGGTACATTTGTCAAACTAATACTAAAATGGTTATAAACATAATAAGTATGCAGCCGCGATGTCGTCAGTGTCTTCTTTTTTGTTTATTGTTACATTTCTTTTTTGCAAAATTCTCAAACTTTCTAGTGTGTATCTTGTTTTTTCCCCTATCCACTATTCTCGCGTTAGTCAGATCAGCTGTATGACCACTGGCTAGCACATGTTGGGCTAAAGCAGTGCTGTTTTTATTCTTCCTAATGTCGGCTTCATGTTCAGCTAGGCGAACTCCCAGTGGTCGTTTCGTTGTGCCAATGTACACCTTATTGCAGCCTTCGTTTTCGCTCCCTTTGCATGTGATTTCTTATACCACATTGCTTTGTTGGTGGGAGTCTATTGGAGATTTTGTATTTGTTAATATTGAAGACAAGGTGTTGTTTGATTTGTATGTATGCTTTTGGTTTAATAAACTCATTTGGTATTTTTCAAAAAAAGATCTTATAGTACAATTTTATGGAAAAATATATTATAAATACTTATATTTTTCTTGAGGTATTTTTCATATTTAAAATGTATACATTTCAAATTATTATTTTTGCTTTGTATAATTTTTATTTTAGTTGATGGTAAAAAGGAAAAATTAAAAGTAATTATACATACGTATATACGTATATAAGAAAATTTGTTTTATTTTATTTTATGAACTCTATTTTTGTGTACTGTTTTTTCTTTGTTTTTAACTTCATCAAGAATTGTGACGTTTACACGGTCAATTTTTGTTATAACGTATGGCCCTTGGTATATGTTTTCATGCTTACTGCGTGGTTCTCTTTGAACAAGAACCCTGTCGTTAACGCTCATAGATAACGGACGCTCCGTTTTATCATATAGAAGTTTACTTCGAACTTTGTGTTTATTAATTAATTCTTTAACAATCTTGTGCGACTTTTGCATTCGATATTTAACTTCTGTCGCGTAATTTTCTACATTATAAATCGGGTCAATTGTAACTTTTTCCAAATCTTGAGGCACTGTGGGTTTTTTCCAAATTTTAATTCAAATGGGGAAAATTTATTATCGAAAACTGTGTTTGTTGTTGTGTTGTGTAAAAATTTAAAATATTTTAAATAAACCTCCCAATCGAAAAATGTTTCATTTAAATATGCGCGTAAATATTCATTAAAGACTCTGTGGTTACGTTCGATAGTACCCACAGTTTCATGATGGTGTGCGGTTGAAAAATCGTGTTTAACCTTCAAAAGTTTGGTTAACTCGGAAAAAATTTAATTTTTAAATTCGGTGCCTAAGTCTGATTTAATGGAATTCATTACACCGTAAGTTAAGACAAAATTTTCGAAAATGGCAGACGCAATCGTTTTAGCGCTTTTATCTGGCACAGCTGCTGTTACTAAATACTTTGTTAAATCGCATATAATGGTAATTGCGAACCTATTACCATTATTTGACTCAGGTAGCGGTCCTAATGTGTCGATTACAATAATATCAAATGGTTTGCAAGGTGTTGGCGTTAAAACAAGATTTTCCTTGTTTTTGGGTTTAACCTTGTTTAATAAACATTTTGAACAATTTTCAACAAACTTGGATACATCACGGTTCATATTTTTCCAGTGATATTTTGTACGTAATTTTGCATAAAGTTTTTAATTCCGCAGCGTCCGCCTGTTATTGGGTCATTATGATAAATGGTCATTAATTTTAACTTTATATCTTCGTCAGTTACGTTTACTACCGGTTCTGTTAAGATAATTTGTAAAAATTTTAAAATATTATAACGATGAGTTAATGATCAGTTTCAAAATTATGTTTTTATTGTTGGTTTGTACTAGGCTATTTTGATCAATTTGGCTTATGTGCAAGAAAAAACTTTCTTCACTTTGCTGCCCGACGTTTCGCCAAACTCCTTGGCATCTTCTGGGGCGTTTTCTTTATTAAAGGATCAACAAGAAACAAACATAAGGACGTTATTGTTATAATATAATTTGTTAATATGTACACAAAACATTTGTACACACAAGAAAACAAGTAACAAATTTTATATTGAATCTATGACAATTAGCAATTTTTAACATGATACTGAACTTTAAACACTTTTGAGAAAACATTGAAAAACTTACATTTGAAAAATAAACTATTGTACACTTAACATTTAAAACTTCAAAATTTAAACAGCGTTCATACCATCACCCTGTGGTACATTTGTCAAACTAATACTAAAATGGCTATAAACATAATAAGTATGCAGCCGCGATGTCGTCAGTGTCTTCTTTTTTGTTTATTGTTACATTTCTTTTTTGCAAAATTCTTAAACTCTCTAGTGTGTATCTTGTTTTTTCTCTTTTTTCCCTATCCACTATTCTCGCGTTAGTCAGATCA
>NW_016157327.1:321143-333289 GCF_001687245.7 Rhagoletis zephyria | reverse complement strand
AACGACTACACTTCAGAGGAAAAACAATACCTTAGTTGACGACTTGTACAAAAACAAGATTATTGCATTCAAAGAGAAACGACAATTGACATGCACCGCAGCGACTGCACCTAGACTTTATGGGTTGCCAAAGATCCACAAACCGGACTTGCCTTTACGGCCAATTTCTTCGTCAGTGAATGTCCCGTGTTACAGTTTGTCCAAGTATGTAGGTAATATTCTTCATAACCTTGTCATGGAAAAATACAACATAAAAAATGCATTCCAACTGAAAGAAAAACTAGAGAATATTCGGATAGAAGAGGAAGATTTATTGGTTTCCTTCGACGTGATATCCCTCTTCACCAACATTCCGACACATTTAGCTATTAAAATCATCCTCGATAAGTGGGACGACATTAAACCAAACACGAAAATACCGAAAAATAAATTCCACAACATTTTGAATTTCTGTCTGAAAGAGAATAATTACTTCACATACAACGGAAACTTCTATGCACAGACCTTTGGGATGCCGATGGGAAATCCCCTCTCGCCAACGATTGCAGACATAGTTATGGACAATTTATTGGACAATACCGTGATGGAGCTAAAGAAACACCTTAACATTGACATTAAATTTATGGTTAAATATGTGGACGACATTTTTGCTATTGTAAGAAGAAAAGACGTGGATATAATTTTAAAAACACTCAACGAATACCATCCTAAGTTACAATTCACTATGGAATCAGAAACGAATTCCCGCATCCAATTCCTAGACGTCATGATTCATAAGAAAAACGACTCCATACTACTTGACTGGTATTCGAAACCCACATCCTCCGGTCGCATAATTAATTTCATGTCTTCGCAACCCTTAAAATATAAAGTGAACACCGCAAAAAACCTAATCCATAAAATACTAACAATAAGCCACGCACAATGTAGAGACACAAACATTAACAGAATAAACAGAATTCTCACTAACAACAACTATCCGCACCACCTAATACAAAGTTTACCCAAACAAAAAATAAGGGAAATGGACGACCAGCACAACAAAACAACCAAGTCGAAAACAACAAGTGGGACAAAGCGATATCACAGTGTCACATACGTACCAAAGTTCCACCAACAACTTGAAGGCGAAATAAACAGCAATCAGAACATTACATTAGCATACAAATCTAACAACACCTTGTCTTCAATATTTACAAATACAAAATCTCCAATAGACTCCCACCAACAAAGCAATGTGGTATACGAAATCACATGCAAAGGGAGCGAAAACGAAGGCTGCAATAAGGTGTACATTGGCACAACGAAACGACCACTGGGAGTTCGCCTAGCTGAACATGAAGCCGACATTAGGAAGAATAAAAACAGCACTGCTTTAGCCCAACATGTGCTAGCCAGTGGTCATACAGCTGATCTGACTAACGCGAGAATAGTGGATAGGGAAAAAAGAGAAAAAACAAGATACACACTAGAGAGTTTAAGAATTTTGCAAAAAAGAAATGTAACAATAAACAAAAAAGAAGACACTGACGACATCGCGGCTGCATACTTATTATGTTTATAGCCATTTTAGTATTAGTTTGACAAATGTACCACAGGGTGATGGTATGAACGCTGTTTAAATTTTGAAGTTTTAAATGTTAAGTGTACAATAGTTTATTTTTCAAATGTAAGTTTTTCAATGTTTTCTCAAAAGTGTTTAAAGTTCAGTATCATGTTAAAAATTGCTAATTGTCATAGATTCAATATAAAATTTGTTACTTGTTTTGTGTACATATTAACAAATTATATTATAACAATAACGTCCTTATGTTTGTTTCTTGTTGATCCTTTAATAAAGAAAACGCCCCAGAAGATGCCAAGGAGTTTGGCGAAACGTCGGGCAGCAAAGTGAAGAAAGTTTTTTCTTGCACATAAGCCAAATTGATCAAAATAGCCTAGTACAAACCAACAATAAAAACATTTTAAAATATTGTTTTCGCTGTTTTTTAAAGTTGAAATAGAGAAATTATTGAAAAATATATCATCTTTTGGCCATTCTACTTTCTTAATGTTGCGATTGCCGGCTTCATCATCGAGCCTCTAGGCGTATTCTAGCAAGATGGGTCCTTCATGTTAAAAAGACAAACTAAAGGTCGATGGTCAGACTTCACCTTAAAGCGAGTGCCGTAAACATAAGGTCGAAACTGCTTAATAGCAAAGTATATAGCTAAAAGTTCTAGTTCTATAATAGGCTCATTTTGTTCTGCTTTGTTGAAAGATTTAGAAGCGAAACATATTGGTAAGTCGTTGCCATTATGATATTGGCTTAATATAGCACCGCACCCGTTTTTAGAAGCATCTACAGTAATTCAAAATGCTTTAGTAAAATCAAGATATTGCAAAAGGTTAGGAGACATTAGGGCTGATTTAAAGTGTTGAAATGCAGTTTCACAAGCGTTGCCCTATAAGAATTCGACATTTTTTCGACTCAGTTTATTTAAAGGTGCTGCCAGCGACGCAAACCTTCTATAGTAATTTGCAAACGCAACGAAACGACGAACAGCGTCTTTACCTGAAGGTTTTGTATACTTTTTGAATGCGTTTATTTTTGAGTCGTCTGGCAGCAGTGCCTTTTCTGAGCACTTGTACCCTAAAAATGTTACCTCAGAACGAAGAAAATTGCATTTTGTTGGGTTTAGCTTGAGATTAAACTTTCCACATTTTTCGAACACTTTAGCTAGATTTTTTAAATTGTGCGTCTCACTACAACCTATAATTATGACGTCATCAACGTATAAAAAAGCTTAATTTGGCGAGATGCCTGAAAAGGCTATCGACATCATTCGAGAAAAAGAATTTGGTGCTACGTTTAAACCAAATGGCAAAACTTTCCAGCGAAAAGCTCCCTTGTCAGTGCTGAAAGATGTTATGTCTCGTGAGTATTTATGCAATGGGATTTGGTGAAAACCAGAAAACATATCTAAAGTCGAGAAGTATTTTGCTCGTCCAAGGTCATCTAAGATATCGTCTACACGCGCTAGTGGAAATTTTTCAGCGATAAGCTTTTTGTTAACTGCCCTAAATTCAACACACACGCGGCACGATTTTCTGTTCATAGAAGTTATTGAGTGTCATAAGGTCTGTTTTTAAGGAAAATACATCGGCGTATTGTAAACATAATTCGAGCAATTTGTTTTTAGCATATTTTGGCATTTGTTTTTTGTAAAATTTACTTTAGTTCCTCTAAACGTTTTGTGTCTATGGAAGTTTCGTTTATTTTGTAGACATTATGGTTAATTACATAATCAGCTTCGATGTTATAGTTTCGAATGTATTTTACCTCGTCCGTAGTATTTATTACTTTATATTGGATTTTTAGTGTCGACGACACATTTTGATGTAAAAACACCAGAACAAAGCTCGTGAGAGTCTACAAAAACAATTGGCCTTATTCATAAAAAATAAAGTAGCTTTAAAAGGTTTATAAACTGAAAAATGTATGAAAACGTCATTTTATAAAGCTCTTTAAACCTACTTTATTTTTTATGAATAAGGCCAAATGTTTTTGGAATTATTCAATTTAAATAAACGAAAAACTTCATATCTTGGAGGAATTACTAAAGTGTCGGTATTTGAACCGTGCAAAATTGCTATTTTAGTGCTTTTTGTCCCAATGCCGATAGTTATACTGTCATTTGCGTAGTTAATAATACATCTGTTCGTCTTTAAGAAGTCCTTGCCTAGTATGCCGTCAGAAGGTATATTAAAACTGTCATCTACAACGTGAAGAGTATGCGGAATAAAAAAATTTTATACAACCAAGTTTGTACTTACGGTTCCCAGTGTTGTAAACTTTTCTGTTGTTACACCAGTGATATTTATCGTATTGCTACTGGTAATTACGGAATTTCTTGCTACACGGGAAATCTTGATTAAAGAGATGTCTGCTTGTGAATCTACGAGAAACGAGCATAATTTGTAAGAATCAGTACAATTTAATTCAATAAAATCTGAATAGTTAAGGTTCAAGCAGTAAATTGATTTTTCAGGGGTAACTACCTTTAATTGCTTAGCTTCTGCTCCCCCAGTGTTCGCTCCTGAGGGGCATCGGCGTTTAAAAATCGAACATAAGATGTATTTCTCGAATTCGAACGAGAAGAGCTGTTTCTGTTGCTTGCCGAACGATTGCGAGTGCAATTTCTGTAGTTATTTTGTTTATTGTTAAAATTGTTACTTGTTATTATTATGACCATTGTGCCTTGTGTTATTGTCATTATTGTGCCTATTTGTATTGCCGTTATTAAATCTGAAACTGTTGAAAGTATTTGGTACACGAACTGCTCCTGATTTTACAACACGAATAAACTGAAAAGAAGCAACACTGTATATCTTATACACACATATGTACCTACATATTTATCTTTATGAATTCTTAGTCTTGAATAAACCACTAAACTATGAATACGGGTATGCGTTTTTATTTGGCTCAATAGGTTATGGGCCCAGATAATATTCTGTGGCAAGAAGTGTCGTGCAAAGTTTGATTGAAAAAAAAAAGTTGCGTGTGTCGCAAAAATGAATTCTATATACCAAATTGATAAACTGGACGAAAAAAATTANGTGTTGTAAACTTTTCTGTTGTTACACCAGTGATATTTATCGTATTGCTACTGGTAATTACGGAATTTCTTGCTACACGGGAAATCTTGATTAAAGAGATGTCTGCTTGTGAATCTACGAGAAACGAGCATAATTTGTAAGAATCAGTACAATTTAATTCAATAAAATCTGAATAGTTAAGGTTCAAGCAGTAAATTGATTTTTCAGGGGTAACTACCTTTAATTGCTTAGCTTCTGCTCCCCCAGTGTTCGCTCCTGAGGGGCATCGGCGTTTAAAAATCGAACATAAGATGTATTTCTCGAATTCGAACGAGAAGAGCTGTTTCTGTTGCTTGCCGAACGATTGCGAGTGCAATTTCTGTAGTTATTTTGTTTATTGTTAAAATTGTTACTTGTTATTATTATGACCATTGTGCCTTGTGTTATTGTCATTATTGTGCCTATTTGTATTGCCGTTATTAAATCTGAAACTGTTGAAAGTATTTGGTACACGAACTGCTCCTGATTTTACAACACGAATAAACTGAAAAGAAGCAACACTGTATATCTTATACACACATATGTACCTACATATTTATCTTTATGAATTCTTAGTCTTGAATAAACCACTAAACTATGAATACGGGTATGCGTTTTTATTTGGCTCAATAGGTTATGGGCCCAGATAATATTCTGTGGCAAGAAGTGTCGTGCAAAGTTTGATTGAAAAAAAAAAGTTGCGTGTGTCGCAAAAATGAATTCTATATACCAAATTGATAAACTGGACGAAAAAAATTACGATGTGTGGCGTTAGCAGATGAGAAGTATTCTCATCCATGCCGGCCTGTGGAATGTTGTGTGTGAAAAGCTTGTAAAAACCGCTGGAAAAGCTGAAGAATGGGATGCGCTCGACGAAAAAGCGCTAGCAACAATTACGCTTTGTATTAAGGCTTCACAGTTAAACTATATTAAACAGTGCAAAACATCTGTGGAGGCGTGGAAAGCTCTGGAAAAAGTACATCTTCCGAGCGGTCCTGTGCACAAAGTGTCACTGTACAAAAAACTTTTGAACATGAGATTTAGTGATGGTGAAGATATGTCGCGTTATTTAAATGAATTCACCAATGTCGTGGAAAAGTTGGCTGAGGTAGAAATAGAATTGAAAGACGAGTTGGTTTCCATAATTTTATTATCGAGCCTACCAAAGCAATACGAACATTTTGTAGTAGCGATGGAAACAAGAGACTCTTTGCCCTTGTTATCCAATTTGAAGGTCAAGTTGCTGGAAGAGTCAGAGCGAAAAATGCAAGCAGGCAGCTTATCCGCCGATGGTGGAGGGGAAACACAGGCATATGCAGTGTGGACAAAGAACGCTGAAAAAGGGGAAAAGGGTAACAATAAAAATCCCTCAAACAACAACAAGCAAAACATCAAGTGCTACAGGTGTGGGCGTCGCGGTCACTACGCGGCAAACTGCTTTTCCAACTCAAATCATAAAGAGCAAAAAGCGACAAAGAGAAGCGAACACTCTTACACTGTGCTATCAGCAGCTGACAAACAAGCGTTCGACAGCTCAATGTGGCTGCTCGACAGCTGCGCAACTGCACACATGTGCAATCGCTCAATGTTTACTGCATTCAAAAATAACAAACAGAAAATTATATTTGCTGGTAATAATTCCCTAATTGCGGAAGGTGTGGGAGAAGTTCAAATAAAGACAGAACAAAGTGACATTACCTTGCGGGAAGTTTTGTATGTGCCAAATATGTGTGGTAATTTCATGTCGGTTGCGAGAGCCGTAGATAATGGTATGAAAGTAAACTTTGATAAAAATTGTGCAAAGATAGAAAGTGAAAATCAAACTATTTTGACAGCAATGAAAGTAAACAAACTTTATATATTCCGAAACTTCGATAATAGTTGTTTTCATGCATCAAGCGAAAAAATTGTCTTATGGCACCAACGATACGGTCATTTAAATTACGGCAGTATGCAGGACTTGATTAATAAGAATATGGTGCGAGGTATAGACAGAGTGACATTTTCTAAATGCACACAGTGTGAGGTGTGCGCGAAGTGCAAAATAAATGTGCAACCATTTCCGCACTGTAGCGAAAACATTTCCAAAGATTTATTGGGTTTAATTCATGCAGACGTGTGTGGCCCCTTCGGTACGCAGTCGCTTGGTGGTGCACGGTACTTCCTTACTTTTATTGATGATAAATCACGAAAAATGTTTGTGTACTTTTTAAAATCAAAGGACGAAGTGTTCGAAAAGTTTTTGTCATTTAAAAATCTAGTAGAAAAACAAACTGAAAAGAAAATAAAAGCATTTAGAAGTGATAATGGACGTGAATTTTTAAATAAGCAGTTTGACGAATTTCTAGATAAAAACGGTATTAAAAGACAACTATCAGTGCCTTATACGCCACAACAGAATGGTGTTGCCGAGCGTGCAAATTGAACAATTGTTGAAATGGCGAGGAGCATGTTGCTTGGAAGTGGACTGGGTGAATTTTTGTGGGCCGAAGCGGTCGCAACTGCAGTTTTTTAAGAAATCGCTCACCTACAAAAGTGTTACAAAATATGACTCCATATGAAGTGTGGACTGGTCGAAAGCCTTGTGTAAAGTTTTTAAGGGTTTTCGGTTCGAATGCTGTTGCTTTAGACAAAACAGTTCGTAGCAAGTTTAGTCCGAAAGGTAAAACGTACCGCATGGTTGGGTATTCACTAACGTCTAAAGCATACCGGCTATACAATGCAGAGCAGCGTATGATAGTAGAGAAGCGAGACGTTATTTTCTTCGAGTCTGTTCGCAGTGATGAACAAATGAACGTTAACGAATTACTTTGTATCAACAACAATGAAAACGAACACAACGATTTAAGCAGCAAGGGGGAAGATGCTGCAGAAGGCGAGAAAGATGGGAGTGGTGATCAGACTTGCGAAGAAAATGACAGCAGTGAAGACTCCAGCAGCGATTATCACGACAGCTTATGTGAAACGCCGGTTGAGGAGGAGTCACCGGTGCAGATTGGGCGTGGTAGGCCGAGAATTATTCGCAACGGCAAACCCGGGCGCCCTCGAAAGACGTACAATAGCGTAAATGTTATGCGAAATGCTTGTGACATAGAAGTTCCGCAAAGTGTAGCTGAAGCTGAAAGCTTCAACTACAGTGAAACGTTTTCACCGGTGGTACGCTATGCCACCATTCGTATGGTTTTAGCGATCGCAGCGGAGCTTAAAATGTATACGCACCAAATGGATGTATGTAGCGCATACTCAAACAGTGAGTTGAGCGATGTGGTGTTTATGAAGCAGCCAGAAAAATTTGTCAGTAAACAGTACCCTGAGCGCGTTCTTAGACTCAAAAAGGCTATCTACGGACTTAAGCAGTCCGGCCGAGAGTGGAACTCCAAGCTCGATGATGTTCTTAGGCAGATCGGTTTCACACCATGTCCCAGTGAGCGGTGTTTGTACAAAATGACACTGGAAGGTAATTTATGTCTTATTGCTGTATATGTAGACGATTTAATTATCAGCTGTCAGTCGAAGAACGATCTTATGAGAGTCAAAGCAGATATTTTAAAAAGCTTTGAATGCGTGGACAAGGGCCCGATTTCATATTTTTTGGGTATGGAAATTACACGAGAATGTGAAACTGGTGCAATAGCAATTGCACAAACGCAATATATTAAAGAATTGTTAAAGCAGCATAATATGGTTGAATGTCGCCCTGCGACGACGCCCTTAGACACTGGCTTTCAAATTGGGTGCAATAGTGACAGTTGCGCCAAAATTTATGCTAATAAGTACCAGTGACGTTTCGCACTCAATTTCTAAACTGGCACAGCGAAACCATAACCCGCACAAAGAGCACGATTCAGGCATTAAACATGTCTTGCGATACTTAGCGGGAACACCAAATTTGAAATTAGTATATCGTGCTGTGGGCAAACCTGTTGAAGGTTATGTAGATGCGGATTGGGGCAGCAACAATCTTGATCGTAAATCGTATACGGGATACGCATTTTTCTTAGGAGGTAGTGCGATTTCATGGGAATCTAAGCGACAGGGTAATGTTGCCCTAAGTAGTACTGAAGCAGAATATATCGCGCTAACAACCGCAGCAAAAGAAGCTGTGTATCTCAAACGCTTAATGAAAGAAATTGGTATGAGTGGTTACGAAAATGCGACAGTTCTTTACGGTGACAATCTGAGCGCTCAGCATCTTGCGAGAAATCCCATTTACCATGCACGCAGCAAACATATTGTTTAGGTTTGCACTAAACACTCAAAGAAACATGAATTCGAAGTATAGGTATGTATGTGGTTTATTTCGGTACTCGCAAGGCGAACGTACCAATCACGTCAAAAGATTTACAATAATAACCAATGCTCATATCAAAGTTGAGCTTAAGTAGAAAAATAGTGTGTAAGCAAATAATAACAAAATAGATAGCAGTTCTTGTATACGGTACAATGGCATGATCGAAGCAACGGTTGGGTGGCGTGAGATATGTACATATGTATGCTAACTGCAGCCGGTCACCTGATGCTGGTGATGCCGGATTGTGTGGCTTCAAAACGCACTAAAGTCAAAAGCTAATTTTGGATATTTAACATTCCTCCCCGGCTGAACCGTCCTGGTTCAGAATTTGTGGGTCGATAAGACGACAAACCTTCTGCACCGGGCGTTGGCACCTGTGTTTAATGAAAAGTCCCTCCGGTGTCCTTTTTTCGCTATTGTACTCAATCGTGACGATACGAACCAAACCGTCAGTGCCAGGGTGAACTTCCACAATGCGACCTATACGCCAATGCGATGGGGGAAGGTTCTCATTGCGAATCAGTACGACATCGCCCAGCTGTAGATTCTCTCTGCGTCTTTCCCACTTGCGCCGTGCTTGTAGAGTGGATAAGTACTCTCGTTGCCAACGATTCCAGAAGTGTTCAAACATTTTCTGCAATTGTTGCGAGTACAGAAGACGGTTGTCTGGAATGTCGGCGATGGGTGGCTCTGGTCTGGAGTTCAGAGGTCGGCCAATCAGAAAATCACCGGGTGTGAGTGCGGATCGTCGTGAAGTGGAACTAGTGGTCTTGAGTTCAAACAGGCTTCAATCTTGACGAGCAGGGTGCTTAGTTGATTGAAGCGGAGGACTTGCCGGCCGACCGTACGATAGAGGTGCTTTTTGGCTGAACGTACAGCGGCTTCCCAAAGACCTCCATGGTGGGGCGCTGCTGGAGTAATAAATTTCCATTGCGTACCCGATGATGCTATGTGCTGCTGAGCGTAAACATTTCGCCAGTCCTGCAGATCTTCACGCATCCGTCGACTAGCTCCAACAAATTGCGTTCCGTTGTCACTGTAGAGAATTGAACAAATGCCTCTTCGGCTTATAAAGCGATCAAATACGTCGATGAATGACTGGGTTGACAAACTTTCAGAGAGTTCTATATGCACGGCTTTTGTAGCCATACAGATAAAAATCGCGCCGTATGTTTTTGTTATACTGGTGGATCGCTTTCCGCCAGCTCGAATGTTGAATGGCCCACAATAGTCCAACCCAGTATGCGTGAAAGGTGGAGCTACTATGCTGCTGTTGCTAGTTAATCGGGCGTGTCGACGACAAACGACACACTGGTGAAAGTACGACTTCACAAGTCGGCGTCCATGTATAATCCAAAATCGTGAACGCAGGTACTGCAGCATTTCCTGTATTCCACCGTGTAGGCAGCGCTTGTGAGCATCGGCCACGAGTAGTTTTGCCAAAGAGCAATTTCGGGCGAGAATCACTGGATGTTTCTGCTCATAAGGTAGTTCCGAATTCGTCAACCGACCACCGACTCGGAGGATGCCTCCCTCATCCAATATGGGGTTCAGTGGAAGCAGTTTACTTGATGTGGCAACACTGGAACAAGACTTAAGTGCATTAATTTCTGATTGGTACACATTACCTTGACTTTGCCGAATGTGCACTACAAGGGCCCATTCCTTCTCCCCGGCCGAAACCCACTCATTCGCACGTTGACTTCGGAGTGACGGGACCAGGCGTCGAATGCGGGCAGTGGTATTGAGCAATGTATCCAGACGGCTACATTTGTCTACCAAAGGTATTCGCTGCCTTCCCACTGATGTCATTAGGAACCGTGACTCAGTGCTTATGCCAAGGTGAGCCTTGACCGGTCGGCCTTCGCTGTTGAAAAGCTGTTGCTGTTCGCTAGTTAGACTCGGCAGCTGAGGTGATGCCTCCTCCACCTGATGGATGAGCGTTGGTCCTTTCCACCAAAGCTCGTTATTTTCGATGGAGACTGGTGTAATTCCGCGGCTCGCGCAATCTGCCGGATTGTGTTCAGATCGAATATGCCGCCAAGCGCTGACATCTGAATTTGACTGTATGAAGGCAACCCGATTAGCTGTATACTGCTTCAAGGTAGAAGGCTGACGCCGAATCCAGTGGAGCACAATCGTAGAGTCGCTCCATAATGTGTATGTCGCACTCTCTAGCTGTAAAGCACGACGGACGCTGTTCACTGTTTTAACCAAAAGTTGGGCAGCGGAAAGCTCCAGGCGAGGGATCGTCATCTCCTTCAATGGTGCAACCCTTGTTTTCGCCGCAATGAACGATGTATGTGACTTTCCGTCGGTGTCAACGCATCTCAGGTGAACCACTGCAGAATACGCCTTGGTGCTCGCATCGCAAAACCCGTGGAGCGTCGTTGCCGAATGGTCGCTGATTCCTAGCCATCGAGGTACCTTGATCCTTTCAAGAGTCGGGAGACTGTTCCGGAATTTCAGCCAGGTCTCGCATAATTCAGGTGGTAGTGGAGTATCCCAACTTAGGTTTGCCAACCAAAGATTCTGGACAAATATCTTTGCAACTACGACGACTGGCGCCAACATACCCATGGGATCATACAGCCTCGCAATGTCACTTAAAGCCAATCGTTTAGTAGGAACTGATTCAATATTACATACCTTAACCTTAAAAAATAAGGTATCAGTGATAGGATTCCAATGGAGACCCAATACCGTTGTGTTGGAATCGCTGAAGTCAATCTCCGATGCGAACGCCCTAGAGCCGCTGATTCCTTTCAGGGTCTGCGTGCAGTTGGAGTTCCACTTATCCAGCTCGAATTTCCCTTGCTGAAGAATGGCATCAACGTCGCGCGCACGATTGATGGCCAGTTCTGTCGTATGAACACTTTCTAAATAATCGTCAACATAAAAACTGCGAAGGATGCTTTCTCGTGCTGCGGCTGCCCGGCTGACATCGGCGATGACTTCCCAGTTATCGTATACACATTGCCTCAATGTCCGTATGGCGTTAAATGGCCCGCTTGCCATACCGTAAGTCACGGTTTTGAGTTGGTAGGTGCGCAAGGGCTCGAGAGGAGACTCCCTCCATAGAATTTGCTGCCATCTCCGATGTCTTGAATCTACCATGACTTGTCGAAACATCTTTTTCACATCTGCCGTGAGGGCCACTGCATACCGACGAAATCGATGAAGGATGTCGACCAAGTAATCCTGCAGCTGTGGTCCAGTGAGTTGCGTATCGTTG